>NW_028189011.1:129096-272676 GCF_054131305.1 Coturnix japonica | reverse complement strand
TCCATATCCCCATATATCCCCCATATATCCCCCATATATCCCCCATATATCCCCCATATATCCCCCATATATCCCCATATACCCCATATCCCCCCATATCCCCCCATAGACACCCCATATCACCCCATATCTGCCCCATATCACCCCATAACTGCCCCATAGCACCCCATATCCCCCCATATATCACCCATATAACCCCATATATCACCCATATAACCCCATATATCCCCCATATAACCCCATATAACAACCCATATCCCCCCATATCCCCCATAGACGCCCCATATCCCCCCCATAGACACCCCATGTCCCCCCATATCCCCCCATAGAGCCCCATATCACCCCCTGTCACCCCATAACTGCCCTATATCCCCCTATAGACACCCCATAGACACCCCATATCCCCCCATAGAGCCCCATATCCCCCCATAGACACCCCATATCCCCCCATAGAGCCCCATATCACCCCCATCACCCCATAACTGCCCCATAGTGCCCCATATCCCCCCATATCCCCCCATATCCCCCCATATAACCCCATATATCCCCCATATCCCCCCATATCCCCCCATATCACCCCATATATCCCCATATCCCCCATATCCCCCCATATCCCCCCATATCCCCCATATCCCCCCATATCCCCCCATATCCCCCCATAGACACCCCATATCCCCCCATAGACACCCCATAACTGCCCCATATCCCCCCATAGACACCCCATATCCCCCCTATCCCCCCCCATATCCCCCCATAGACACCCCATATTCCCCCATATAACCCCCCATATATCCCCCCATATCCCCCCATATCCCCCCATAGACACCCCATATCACCCCATAACTGCCCCATAGCACCCCATATCCCCCCATAGAGACCCCATATAACCCCATATATCCCCATATAACCCCATATATCCCCCATATAACCCCATATATCCCCCATATAACCCCATATCTCCCCATAGACACCCCATATCCCCCCATATCCCCCATAGACACCCCATATCCCCCCATATCCCCCTATAGACACCCCATAGACACCCCATATCCCCCCATAGAGCCCCATATCACCCCCTATCACCCCATAACTGCTCCATATCCCCCATAGACACCCCATATCCCCCATAGACACCCCATATCCCCCATAGACACCCATATCCCCCATAAGACACCCCTATCCCCCTAGACACCCCATATAACCCCATATAACCCACATAACCCCCTATAACATATATCCCCCATATAACCCATATCCCCATATAACCCCATATAACCCCATATATCCCCCATATAACCCCATATATCCCCCCATATCCCCCCATATCCCCCCATATCCCCCCATATCCCCCCATATCCCCCCATATTCCCCCCATATATCCCCCATATCCCCCCATATTCCCCCATATCCCCCCATATCCCCCCATATCCCCCCATATCCCCCATATCCCCCCATAGACATCCCATAGACGCCCCATATCCCCCCATAGACACCCCATATCCCCCATATCCCCTCATATAACCCCATATATCCCCATATATCCCCCCATATCCCCCCATAGACCCCCCATATCCCCCATATCCCCCCATAGCACCCCATAGACACCCCATATCGCCCCATATAACCCCATATAACCCCATATCCCCCATATAACCCCATATCCCCACATACCCCCCATAGACACCCCATATCCCCCCATATCCCCCCCATATCCCCCCATATCCCCACATATCCCCCCATAGACACCCCATATCCCCCCATATCCCCCCATATCCCCCCCATATCCCCCCATATCCCCCCCATATCCCCCATATCCCCCATATCCCCCATATCCCCCCATATCCCCCCATAGCACCCCATATCCCCCATATATCCCCCCATATCACCCCATAGAGCCCCGTATAACCCCATATCCCCCATATCCCCCATATCCCCCTATATCCCCCCATATAACCCCATATATCCCCCATATCCCCCCATATCCCCCCATATCCCCCCATATCCCCCTATATATCCCCCATATCCCCCCATATATCCCCCATATAACCCCATATACCCCCATATAACCATATATCCCCCCATATCCCCCATATCCCCCATATAACCCCATATATCCCCATATATCCCCATATAACCCCATATATCCCCCCATATCCCCCCATATCCCCCCATATCCCCCATATAACCCCATATCCCCCCCATATCCCCCCCATATCCCCCATATCCCCCATAGAGCCCATAGAGCCCATATAACCCCATATATCCCCCCATATCCCCCATATATCCCCATATATCCCCATATATCCCCATATATCCCCATATATCCCCCATATAACCCCATATATCCCCCATATAACCCCATATAACCCCCATATATCCCCTATATATCCCCATATATCCCCCATATAGCCCCATATAGCCCCATATAGCCCCATATATCCCCTATATATCCCCCCTATATCCCCCATATATCCCCATATATCCCCCATATAACCCCATATAACCCCATATACCCCCATATAACCCCCATATACCCCCATATAACCCCCATATATCCCCATATATCCCCCATATAACCCCATATAACACCCCATATAACCCGATATCCCCCCATATCCCCCCATAGAGCCCCCATAGAGCCCCATAGACGCCCCATATCCCCCCATAGCACCCCATAGACACCCCATATCCCCCCATATCCCCCCCTATCCCCCCCATATCCCCCCCTATCCCCCCATATCCCCCCCTATCCCCCCATATCCCCCATATCCCCCCATATAACCCCATATCCCCCCATATCTCCCATTACAGACACTGGCTGTCGGCTGTTTACCCCCCGTTTGCCGTCCCGTACTTCGTGTACGATTTATTCGCCATGTTCCTGATCCACCGGAACCGGCGGCTCCTCAAAGGTCACAAGAACCGACCGGAACCGACCAGGAACGGAACCGGAACCGGAACCGGAACCGGCAGCTTCCTGCGCAAAGAGGGGTTAATGGTGCTGCACCATATAACCATGGTCACTGTGTGCTTCCCTATAGCCACGGTGAGGACACATAGGGATCTATGGGGCTCTATGGGGAGTCTATGGGGCTCTATGGGGAGTCTATGGGGCTCTATGGGGTGTCTATGGGGCTCTATGGGGCACTATGGGGTCAGTATGGGTCTCTATGGGGTCCCTATGGGTCCCTATGGGGTCCCTATGGGGCTCTATGGGGCACTATGGGTCTCTATGGGGTGTCTATGGGGCTCTATGGGGTGTCTGTGGGTCTCTATGGGGTGTCTATGGGGTGTCTATGGGGCTCTATGGGGTGTCTATGGGGCTCTATGGGGTGTCTATGGGGCTCTATGGGGTTAATGGTACTGCACCACGTCACCATGGTCACTGTGTGCTTCCCTATAGCCACGGTAAGGACGTATAGGGATCTATGGGGTGATATGGGGTGTCTATGGGGTGTCTATGGGGCTCTATGGGGCTCTAAGGGGTGTCTATGGGGCTTTATGGGGTGTTATGGGGTGTTATGGGGTGTCTATGGGGCTCTATGGGTCAGTATGGGGCTCTATGGGGTTAATGGTGCTGCACCATGTCACTATGGTCACTGTGTGCTTCCCTATAGCCACGGTAAGGACATATAGGGATCTATGGGGTGTCTATGGGGCTCTATGGGGTGTCTATGGGGCACTATGGGGTGTCTATGGGGTCTCTATGGGGTGCTATGGGGTGTCTATGGGGCTCTATGGGTCAGTATGGGGCTCTATGGGGTTAATGGTGCTGCACCATGTCACCATGGTCACTGTGTGCTTCCCTATAGCCACGGTGAGGATGTATAGGGATCTATGGGGCTCTATGGGGTGTCTATGGGGCTCTATGGGGTGCTATGGAGTGCTATGGGGCCAGTATGGGGCTCTATGGGGTCCCTATGGGGCTCTATGGGGCACTATGGGGGCAGCATGGGGCACTATCAGGCTCTATGGGGTGTCTATGGGGCTCTATGGGGTGTCTATGGGGTGCTATGGGGTGTCTATGGGGCTCTATGGGGTTAATGGTGCTGCACCACGTCACCATGGTCACTGTGTGCTTCCCTATAGCCACAGTGAGATATAGGGGGTGATATGGGGTGATATGGGGCTCTATGGGGTGTCTATGGGGCTCTATGGGGTGTCTATGGGGCTCTATGGGGTGTCTATGGGGCTCTATGGGGCGTCTATGGGGCTCTATGGGTCTCTATGGGTCTCTATGGGGCTCTATGGGGGCAGTATGGGGCACTATGGGTCTCTATGGGGTGTCTATGGGTCTCTATGGGGTGATATGGGTCGCTATGGGGTGATATGGGGTCTCTATGGGGGCTCTATGGGGCTCTATGGGGTGTCTGTGGGGTGCTGTGGGGTCTCTATGGGGCGCTGTGGGGTCTCTATGGGGCACTATGGGGCTCTGTGGGGCGCTATGGGGCTCTATGGGGCTCTATGGGGTGATATGGGTCTCTATGGGGTGATATGGGTCTCTATGGGGTGATATGGGGTGTCTATGGGGCTCTATGGGTCAGTATGGGGCTCTATGGGGTTAATGGTGCTGCACCACGTCACTATGGTCACTGTGTGCTTCCCTATAGCCACAGTGAGGACATAGGGGGTGATATGGGGTGATATGGGGTGTCTATGGGGCTCTATGGGGTGTCTATGGGGCTCTATGGGGTGTCTGTGGGGTGCTATGGGGTGTCTATGGGGTGTCTATGGGGCTCTATGGGGTGTCTATGGGGCTCTATGGGGTGCTATGGGGCTCTATGGGGTGTCTATGGGGCTCTATGAGGTTAATGGTGCTGCACCATGTCACTATGGTCACTGTGTGCTTCCCTATAGCCACGGTGAGTACATATAGGGTCCTATGGGGCACTATGGGGCTCTATGGGGTGATATGGGGTGTCTATGGGGCTCTATGGGGTTAATGGTGCTGCACCATATAACTATGGTCACTGTGTGCTTCCCTATAGCCACGGTGAGGATGTATAGGGATCTATGGGGTGTCTATGGGGCTCTATGGGGTGCTATGGGTCTCTATGGGGCTCTATGGGGTCAGTATGGGGCTCTATGGGGTGTCTATGGGGCTCTATGGGGTGCTATGGGTCTCTATGGGGCGCTATGGGGTGTCTATGGGCCTCTATGGGGTACTATGGGGTGTCTATGGGTCTCTATGGGGTGTCTATGGGGCTCTATGGGGCACTATGGGGTGTCTATGGGGCCAGTATGGGGTACTATGGGGTGTCTATGGGGCTCTATGGGGCTCATGGTGCTGCACCACGTCACCATGGTCACTGTGTGCTTCCCTATAGCCACGGTGAGGACATATAGGGATCTATGGGGCTCTATGGGGCTCTATGGGGTGTCTATGGGATGTCTATGGGGCTCTATGGGGTGTCTATGGGTCTCTATGGGGTGATATGGGGTGTTATATGGGGTGATATGGGGTGTCTATGGGGCTCTATGGGGCTCTATGGGGCTCTATGGGGCACTATGGGGCTCTATGGGGCACTATGGGGCTCTATGGGGTCCCTATGGGGTCCCTATGGGGCTCTATGGGGTCCCTATGGGGCTCTATGGGGCACTATGGGGTCCCTATGGGGCTCTATGGGGCACTATGGGGCTCTATGGGGCTCTATGGGGTGCTATGGGGCCAGTATGGGGCTCTATGGGGTGTCTATGGGGCTCTATGGGGTGTCTATGGGGTGATATGGGGTGTCTATGGGGCTCTATGGGGTTAATGGTGCTGCACCACGTCACCATGGTCACTGTGTGCTTCCCTATAGCCACGGTGAGGATCTATGGGGTGTCTATGGGGCTCTATGGGGTGTCTATGGGGCTCTATGGGGTGATGTGGGGCTCTATGGGGCACTATGGGGTGTCTATGGGGCTCTATGGGGTCTCTATGGGGTCTCTATGGGGTGCTATGGGGTGTCTATGGGTCTCTATGGGGTCTCTATGGGTCTCTATGGGGTGTCTATGGGGCTCTATGGGGTGATATGGGGGCTCTATGGGGTGCTATGGGGTCTATGGGGTGTCTATGGGTCTCTATGGGGCTCTATGGGGTGTCTATGGGTCTCTATGGGGTGATATGGGTCTCTATGGGGTGTCTATGGGGCTCTATGGGGTGTCTATGGGGCTCTATGGGTCTCTATGGGGTGTCTATAGGTCTCTATGGGGTGTCTAGGGGTCTCTATGGGGTGTCTATGGGGTCTCTATGGGGCACTATGGGGGCAGCATGGGGCACTATGGGGCTCTATGGGGTGTCTATGGGGCTCTATGGGGTGTCTATGGGGTGTCTGTGGGTCTCTATGGGGTGATATGGGTCTCTATGGGGCTCTATGGGGTGTTATATGGGGTGATATGGGGGGATATGGGGCTCTATGGGGTTAATGGTGCTGCACCATGTCACCATGGTCACTGTGTGCTTCCCTATAGCTACGGTGAGGATCTATGGGGTGTCTATGGGGTGTCTATGGGGCTCTATGGGGCGTCTATGGGGCTCTATGGGGTCTCTATGGGGCTCTATGGGGTGTCTATGGGGCTCTATGGGGTGTCTATAGGGCTCTATGGGGCTCTATGGGGTGCTATGGGGCTCTATGGGGTTATAGGGTCTCTATGGGGCTCTATGGGGTGTCTATGGGGCTCTATGGGGCGCTGTGGGGTCTCTATGGGGCACTATGGGGCTCTGTGGGGTGCTATGGGGCTCTATGGGGCACTATGGGGTGTTATGGGGCTCTATGGGTCTCTATGGGGTGTCTATGGGGCTCTATGGGGCACTATGGGGGCAGCATGGGGTTTCTATGGGGCTCTATGGGGCCAGTATGGGGCTCTATGGGGTGTCTATGGGGTGATATGGGGTGTTATATGGGGGGATATGGGGCTAATGGTGCTGCACCACGTCACTATGGTCACTGTGTGCTTCCCTATAGCCACGGTGAGGATCTATGGGGTGTCTATGGGGTGTCTATGGGGCTCTATGGGGTGCTATGGGGTGATATGGGGTGTCTATGGGGCTCTATGGGGTGCTATGAGGTCTCTATGGGGCTCTATGGGGTGATATGGGGTGTTTATGGGGTGATATGGGTCTCTATGGGGTGTCTATGGGGCTCTATGGGGCTAATGGTGCTGCACCACGTCACTATGGTCACTGTGTGCTTCCCTATAGCCACGGTGAGGACGTATAGGGTCCTATGGGGCACTATGGGGCTCTATGGGGTGATATGGGGTGTCTATGGGTGTCTATGGGGCTCTATGGGGTGTCTATGGGGCTCTATGGGGTGTCTATGGGGGCTCTATGGGGCTCTATGGGGTGTCTATGGGGCTCTATGGGGTGTCTATGGGGCTCTATGGGGTGTCTATGGGGCTCATGGTGCTGCACCATGTCACTATGGTCACTGTGTGCTTCCCTATAGCCACGGTGAGGATCTATGGGGCTCTATGGGGTGTCTATGGGGCTCTATGGGGCTCTAAGGGGTGTCTATGGGGCTCTATGGGGCTCTAAGGGGTGTCTATGGGGCTCTATGGGGCTTTATGGGGTGTTATGGGGTGTTATGGGGTGTCTATGGGGCTCTATGGGTCAGTATGGGGCTCTATGGGGTTAATGGTGCTGCACCACGTCACCATGGTCACTGTGTGCTTCCCTATAGCCACGGTGAGGATGTATAGGGATCTATGGGGAGATATGGGGTGTCTATGGGGCTCTATGGGGTGTCTATGGGGTCTCTATGGGGTGCTATGGGGCTCTATGGGGCTCTATGGGGCACTATGGGGGCTCTATGGGGTGTCTATGGGGCTCTATGGGGTGTCTGTGGGGCTCTATGGGGTGTCTATGGGGCTCTATGGGGCACTATGGGGTCTCTATGGGGTGTCTATGGGGCTCTATGGGGCACTATGGGGGCAGCATGGGGCACTATGGGTCTCTATGGGGCACTATGGGGTGTCTATGGGCCTCTATGGGGCTCTATGGGGTGTCTATGGGGCTCTATGGGGTGTCTATGGGGTGTCTATGGGTCTCTATGGGGTGTCTATGGGTGTCTATGGGGTGTCTATGGGGTCTCTATGGGGCTCTATGGGTCTCTATGTGTCTCTATGTGTCTCTATGTGTCTCTATGTGTCTCTATGGGGTCCCTATGTGTCCCTATGGGTCCCTATGGGTCCCTATGTGTCCCTATGGGTCTCTATGTGTCCCTATGTGTCCCTATGTGTCCCTATGTGTCTCTATGTGTCCCTGTGTGTCTCTATGGGGTCTCTATGGGGTCTCTATGTGTCCCTATGTGTCTCTATGGGGTGTGTTTGCAGCTGTACCGCGCAGGGAAGGGCGATTTCTTCCTGGGCTGTTTGCTCATGGCCGAGCTCAGCACCCCATTCGTGTGCCTGGGGAAGGTGCTCATCATGGTGAGTGCCCCATAGATCACACACACCCCATAGCCACCCCTGCCCCATAGAAACAACATCTACCCCATAGAAACCCCATTCGCCCCATAGAAACCCCATTTAGCCCATGGAAACCCCATTCACCCCATAGAAACCCCGTTCACCCCATAGAAATCCCATCTACCCCATAGAAATCCCATATATCTTGTAGAAACCCCATCTACCCCATAGAAATCCCATCTACCCCATAGAAATCCCATCTACCCCATAGAAATCCCATCTACCCTATAGATACTCCCCCAACCCCATAGATACCCCCCCACCCCATAGATACCTCCAACCCTATAGATCCCCCCCACCCCATACCCCATAGATACCCCCACCCCATAGACCCCATAACTCCCCCCACCCCATACCCCATAGATACCTCCAACCCCATAGATCCCCACCCCATAGATACCCCCCCACCCCATAGACCCCATAGATACCCCCCACCCCATAGCTCCCCCCACCCCATAGACCCCATAGATCCCCCCCCACCCCATACACCCCATAAGTCCCCCCCACCCCATAACCCCCCCACCCCATAGATACCCCCAACCCCATAACTCCCCCCACCCCATAGGCTCCATAACTCCCCCCCACCCCTTAGATCCCCCCACCCCATAACTCCCCCCCATCCCATAACCCCCCCACCCCATAGATGCCCCCACCCCATAGATCCCCCCACCCCGCAACTCCCCCCCACTCCATAGATACCCCCCCCAACCCCATAGACCCCATAGACCCCATAACTCCCCCACCCCATAGATACCCCCAACCCCATAACTCCCCCCAACCTCATAGATACCCTCACCCCATAGATACCCCCAACCCCACCCTATAGATATCTCCACCCCATAGATACCCCCCGTATCCCCACCCCATAGAACCCCCCCACCCCATAGATAACCCCAACCCCATAACTCCCCCAACCCCACAGACCCCATTACTCCCCCCACCCCATAGATACCCCCCCACCCCATAGATCCCCCCCACCCCATAGACCCCATAGATCCCCCCACCCCATAGACCCCATAACTCCCTCCCACCCCATAGATCCCCCCACCCCATAGATCCCCCCACCCCATAGATCCCCCCACCCCATAGATCCCCCCACCCCATAGATACCCCCAACCCCATAGATACCCCACCATCCCCACCCTATAGATACCCTCACCCCATAGATACCCCCCTAGTTCCTCCCACTCCATAGATACCCCCACTGCCCCATAGATGCCTCCACAACCCCATAGATACCCCCACTGCCCATAGATGCCTCCACAACCCCATAGATACCCCCACCCCATAGATACCCCCCTAGTCCCCCCCACCCCATAGATCCTCCCCCCACCCCATAACTCCCCCTCCCACCCCATAGCTACCCCCAACCCCACCCCATAACTACCCCCCACCCCATACCCCATAGATCCCCCCACCCCATATCTACCCCCACCCCATAGCTACCCCCCCCCAACCCCATAGATACCCCCCCACCCCATAACTACCCCCATAGTCCCTCCAACCCCATAGATACCCCCCCTGTTCCCACCCCATAGCTGCCCCCCACCCCATAGATACCCCCCCACCCCATAACCCCCCCCACCCCATAGACCCCATAACTCCCCCCACCCCATAGATACCCCCAACCCCATAACTCCCCCCACCCCATAGACCCCATAGATCCCCCCCACCCCATACCCCATAGATACCCCCCCACACCCCATAGACCCCCCCACCCCATATATCCCCCCCCACCCCATAGATCCCCTAACTCCCCCCCCACCCCATAGATACCCCCACCCAACCCCATAGACCCCATAACTCCCCCCCACACCATAAATACCCCCCAACCCCACCCCATAGATCCCCCAACCCCATAGATCCCCCCCACCCCATAACTCCCCCAACCCCATAGACCCCATAGATCCCCCCACCCCATAGATCCCCCCACCCCCATATCTCCCCCCCACCCCATAGATCCCCCCCTCAACCCCATAGATGCCCCAACCCCACCCCATAGGTACCCCCACCCCATAGATACCCCCACCCCATAGACCCCATAGACCCCCCACCCCATAGCTGCCCCCATAGTGTCCCTATACCCCGCAGTATGGCCGCCAACACACGACCCTACACAAGCTGAACGGTGCCGTCACCCTATTGACGTTCCTGTGCTGCCGTGTCCTCCTGTTCCCGTTCCTTTATGGGATCTACGGGCGCCATATTGGGGTCCCCCTATGGCGGGTCCCATTCAACATCCCCGGATCCTACAACATGGCGGCCGCCGCCCTATTGGCCCCACAGCTCTATTGGTTCGGGCTGTTGTGCCGGGGGGCCTGGAGGCTGCTCGCCCCACAACCACCGCGGCCACCCTGAGCCTATGGGGGTTATGGGGGATTTAGGGGGTTTATGGGGTATTTATTGGGGTATTTAATTTATTGGGGTATTTATGGGGTCTCTATGGGGGTTGTGGGGTCTCTATGGGGTCTATTGGGCCTCTATGGGTCTCTATGGGGTCTATGGGGTCTCTATGGGGCACTGATGTCTCTATGGGTCTCTATGGGGGTCTTGGGGTCTCTATGGTTCTCTATGGGGTCTCTATGGGGTCTATGGGGTCTCTATGGGTCTCTATGGGGTATATGGGGCTCTATAGGGGTCTTGGGGTCTTATAGGGGTCCCTATGGGGTCTCTATGGGGCACTGATGTCTCTATGGGTCTCTGTGAGGGTCTGTGGGGTCTTTATGGGGTCTATGGGGTCTGTAGGGTCTCTATGGGTCTCTATGGGGGCTCTATAGGGGTCTTGGGGTCTCTATGGGGTCTCTATGGGGGTCTATGGGGTCTCTATGGGGTCTATGGGGTCTCTATTGGTTCGGGCTGTTGTGCCGGCGGGCCTGGAGGCTGCTCACCCCACAACCACCGCGACCACCCTGAGCTTATGGGGTATTTATAGGGGATTTAGGGGGGATTTATTGGGGTATTTAATTTATTAGGGTATTTATTGGGGCTCTGTGGGGTCTAAGGGGTCTCTATGGGGTCTCTATAGGGTCTATAGGTCTCTATGGGGTCTATGGGGTCTCTATGGGGTCCCTAGGGTCTATACAGGGGGTTCTGGGGTCTCTATGGGGTCTATGGGGTCTCTATGGGGTCTATGGGGTTTCTATAGGTCTCTATGGGGTCTATGGGGTCTATGGGTCTCTATGGGGTCCCTAGGGTCTATACAGGGGGTTCTGGAGTCTCTATGGGGTCTATGGGGTCTCTATGGGGTCTATGGGGTTTCTATGGGGTCTCTATGGGGTCTGTGGGGTCTCTATGAGTCTCTATGGGGTACTGGGGCCTGGAGGCTGCTCGCCCCACAACCACCGCGGCCACCCTGAGCCCACCCCACACTTATGGGGGTTATGGGGGATTTAGGGGGTTTATGGGGTATTTATTGGGGTATTTAATTTATTAGGGGATTTATTGGGGCTCTGTGGGGTCTATGGGGTCTCTATGGGGTCCCTAGGGTCTATACAGGGGGTTCTGGAGTCTCTATGGGGTCTATGGGGCCTCTATGGGTCTCTGTGGATGTCTATGGGGGTCATGGAGTCTTTATGGGTCTCTATGGGGGCTCTATGGGGTCTCTATGGGGTCTCTATGGGGTCTATGGGTTCTCTATGGGGTCTATGGGGTCTCTGTGGAGTCTATGGGTTCTCTATGGGGTGTCTATGGGGTCTATGGGGTCTCTATTGGTTCGGGCTGTTGTGCCGGGGGGCCTGGAGGCTGCTCACCCCACAACCACCGCAGCCACCCTGAGCTTATGGGGTATTTATAGGGGATTTAGGGGGTATTTATGGGGTATTTATTGGGGTATTTAATTTATTAGGGTATTTATTGGGTCTCTATGGGGTCTAAGGGGTGTCTATGGGGTCTATTGGGTCTCTATGGGGGTTGTGGGGTCTCTATGGGGTCTATGGGGTCTCATAGGGGTCCCTATGGGGTGTCTATGGGGCCTCTATGGGGTCTCTGTGGGTCCCTATGGGGTCTCAGAGGGCTGTGGGGCAGATTGAGGGCTCTATGGGGTCTCTATGGGGTTTATGGGGGTTGTGGGGTCTCTATGGGGTGTCTATGGGGTCTCTATGGGTCTCTATGGGGGCTCTATAAGGGTCTTGGGGTCTCTATGGGGTCTGTGGGGTCTATGGGGTCTCTATGGGGGCTCTGTGGGGTCTCTATGGGGTGTATGGGGTCCTGGGGTCTCTATGGGTCTCTATGGGGTACTGGGGCGTGGAGGCTGCTCACCCCACAACCACCGCGACCACCCTGAGCCCACCCCACACTTATAGGGGATTTATGGGGTATTTATGGGGTATTTAATTTATTGGGGTATTTAATTTATTGGGGTATTTAATTTATTGGGGTATTTATGGGGTATTTATTGGGGTATTTATTGGGTCTATTTATTGGGGGTCTCTATGGGTCCCTATGGGGTCTCAGAGGGCTGTGGGGCAGATTAAGGGCTCTATGGGGTCTCTATGGGGTCCCTAGGGTCTATACAGGGGGTTATGGGGTGTCTATGGGGTCTATGGGGTGTCTATGGGGTCTCTACGGTTCCCTATTAATCCCTATGGGTTACAATGAGACCTCCGAGCCGCTAGGGGGCGCTCTAGTGTTCTCTATGGGGTCCCTATGGGTCTCTATGGGTCCCTATGGGTTCCAGTGGGTCTCTATGGGTCCCTATGGGTTCCAATGGGTCTCTATGGGGTCCCTATGGGTCTCTATGGGGTTCCTATGGGTCTCTATGGGGTCTCTATGTGCCCCCGACCCCATTAAAGCCGTTTACTGACTGACTCCCGTCTCTGTGTGTCCCTTGATCGTCCCATGACGTCTAACATGGGGTTACAATGGGGTGCTATGGGGCCCTATGGGTCCCTATAGGGTCTCTATGGGTCTCTATAGGGTCCCTATGGGTCCTTGTGGGTCTCTAT
Source organism: Coturnix japonica (assembly GCF_054131305.1). Classification (NCBI taxonomy): domain Eukaryota; kingdom Metazoa; phylum Chordata; class Aves; order Galliformes; family Phasianidae; genus Coturnix; species Coturnix japonica. The sequence goes on along the minus strand of NW_028189011.1, from coordinate 259,282 downwards.
GGGTCCCTATGTGTCCCTATGGGGTCTCTATGGGTTCCCATGGGTCTCTATGGGGCCTCTATGGGTCTCTGTGGGTCCCTATGGGGTCTATATAGGTCACTGTGTGTCCCTATGTGTCCCTATGGGGCTCTATGGGTCCCTATGGGTCCCTATGGGTCACTGTGTGTCCCTATGGGGTCTCTATGGGTCCCTATGGGGTCTCTATGGGGCTCTGTCGGGTCCTTATGAGTCTCTATGGGTCCCTATAGGGTCCCTATGGGTCTCTATGGGGTCCCTATGTGTCCCTATGGGTCCCTGTGGGTCCCAATGGGTCTCTATTGGTCTCTATGGGTCCCTATGTGTCTCTATGGGTCTCTATGGGGTCCCTATGGGGTCTCTATGTGTCCCTATGGGTCCCTATGGGGTCTCTATGGGCCTCTATGGGTCCCAGTGGGGTCTATATGGGTCCCTATGTGTCTCTATGGGTCTCTGTGGGTCCCTATAGAGCCTCTGTGGGTCCTTGTGGGTCCCTATGGGGTCTCTATGGGGTCCCTATGGGTCTCTATGTGTCCCTATGGGTCTCTATGTGTCCCTATGGGTCGCTATGGGGTCCCTATGGGTCCCTATGGGTCTCTATGGGTCCCTGTGGGTCCCTATGGGTCTCTGTGGGGCACTATGGGGTCTCTATGGGTCACAGTGTGTCCCTATGGGGCCCCACTGTCCCCATCCGCCCCCACATTTCTGTGGGGCACTGAACCGTCCCTAGTTATGGGGCGGAGCTCCAGCCCCACAGCCGCCCCCCTGCCCTATATGAGAGCTGTGGGGCAGAGCTGTGGGGCACAGCTCCATCATGGCCGCCACCGTCGATCCCTGGGACTTGGGGGTCCTGGGGGGGTATTTCCTCTGTGTCTTCGCTGTGGGGCTGTGGGTAAGGACCCATAAGTGTGGGGTGGGACCCATAAGTGGGAGGTAGGACCCATAAGTTGGGGGGTGGGACCCATAAGTGGACCTTTGGGACCCATAAGTGGGGGGTGGGACCCATAAGTGAACCTTTGGGACCCATAAGTGCGGGGTGGGACCCATAAGTGTGGGGTGGGACCCACAAGTGGGGGGTGGGAGCCATAAGTGGGGGGTGGGACCCATAAGTGTGGGGTGGGACCCATAAGTGAACCTTTGGGACCCATAAGTGTGGGGTGGGACCCATAAGTGTGGGGTGGGACCCATAAGTGTGCGGTGGGACCCACAAGTGGGGGGTGGGAACCATAAGTTGGGGGGTGGGACCCATAAGTGGGGGGTGGGACCCATAAGTGGGGGGTAGGACCCATAAGTTGGGGGGTAGGACCCATAAGTGAACCTTTGGGACCCATAAGTGTGGGGTGGGACCCATAAGTGGGGGGTGGGACCCATAAGTGTGGGGTGGGACCCATAAGTGTGGGGTGGGAGCCTTCAGGGGACATCTGGGACCCATAAGTTATGGGGTGGGACCCATAAGTGGACCCCTGGGACCCAGAAGTGTGGGGTGGGACCCATAAGTGCCCCATAAGTGGACCCCTGGGACCCCCAAGTGCCGCCCCCCCCCCTGCCCCACACTTGAGTTGTTTGTTCAACCCCTGACCCACGGTTGGGGGGGGTGTTAATCATTCCCTATGGGGAGGAGACGGAGGGCAGGGGGGTCAGTGGGGCATGTGGGGCTCTATGGGGCGCTATGGGGTCTCTATGGGGTGCTATGGGGTTCCATGGGGTGCTATGGGGCTCTATGGGGCCCTATGGGTCTCTATGGGGTGCCATGGGGCTCTATGGGGCTCCATGAGGCTCTATGGGGCGCTATGGGTCTCTATGGGTTGCTATGGGGCTCTATGAGTCTCTATGGGGCCCTATGGGTCTCTATGGGGCGCTGTGGGTCTCTATGGGGCGTTATGGGTCTCTATGGGGTTGCTGTGGGTCGCTATGGGGCTCTATGGGGCCCTATGGGTCTCTATGGGGCGCTGTGGGTCTCTATGGGGTGTCTATGGGGCACTATGGGGTTCTATGGGTCATACCGGTCCATACTGGTCCATACTGGTCCATACTGGTTTATACTGATTTATACTGGTCCATACTGGTCCATACTGGTCCATACTGGTCCATACTGGTTCATACTGGTCCGTACTGGTCCATACTGCTTCATACTGCTCCATACTGGTTTATACTGGTCCATACTGGTTTATACTGGTCCATACTGGTCCATACTGGTCCATACTGGTTTATACTGGTCCATACTGGTCCATACTGGTCTATACTGGTTCTTACTGGTCCGTCCCGGTTCAGTCCTTACGCCGCAGTTCCCGCAGTTCCGTTACCGGGTATTTCCTGGCCGGGAGGAAAATGGGATGGGCCGCGGTGAGTGACCATGGGGCGCTATGGGGCGCTATGGGGCGCTATGGGGTGCTATGGGGCGCTATGGGGCGCTATGGGGCGCTATGGGGTGCTATGGGGCGCTATGGGGCGCTATGGGGTGCTATGGGGTGCTATGGGGTTCTATGGGGCTCTATGGGGCTCTATGGGGCACTATGGGGCGCTATGGGGCGCTATGGGGTGCTATGGGGCACTATGGGAAGCTATGGGGAGCTATGGGGCACTATGGGGCACTATGGGGCACTATGGGGCGCTATGGGGCTCTATGGGGCACTATGGGTCACTATGGGGCGCTATGGGGAGCTATGGGGTGCTATGGGGCACTATGGGGCACTATGGGTCTCTATGGGGCTCTATGGGGCACTATGGGTCACTATGGGGCGCTATGGGGAGCTATGGGGTGCTATGGGGCACTATGGGGCTCTATGGGGCTCTATGGGGCTCTATGGGGAGCTATGGGGTGCTATGGGGCGCTATGGGGTGCTATGGGGCGCTATGGGGAGCTATGGGGTGCTATGGGGCGCTATGGGGTTCTATGGGGCGCTATGGGGCACTATGGGGCTCTATGGGGCGCTATGGGGAGCTATGGGGTGCTATGGGGCTCTATGGGTCACTATGGGGCGCTATGGGGCACTATGGGGAGCTATGGGGCGCTATGGGGCTCTATGGGGCGCTATGGGGCTCTATGGGGAGCTATGGGGCGCTATGGGGTGCTATGGGGCGCTATGGGGCTCTATGGGGCGCTATGGGGCTCTATGGGGCGCTATGGGGCGCTATGGGGTGCTATGGGGCACTATGGGGAGCTATGGGGCTCTATGGGGCTCTATGGGGAGCTATGGGGTGCTATGGGGCGCTATGGGGCACTATGGGGCTCTATGGGGAGCTATGGGGTGCTATGGGGCGCTATGGGGTGCTATGGGGCGCTATGGGGCGCTATGGGGCTGTATTGGGTGCTATGGGGCGCTATGGGGAGCTATGGGGCGCTATGGGGCTCTATGGGGCGCTATGGGGCTCTATGGGGCTCTATGGGGTGCTATGGGGTTCTATGGGGCACTATGGGGCGCTATGGGTCACTATGGGGCTCTATGGGGCACTATGGGGCTCTATGGGGCTCTATGGGGCGCTATGGGGAGCTATGGGGCTCTATGGGGCGCTATGGGGTGCTATGGGGCACTATGGGGAGCTATGGGGCGCTATGGGGAGCTATGGGGCGCTATGGGGAGCTATGGGGTTCTATGGGGCGCTATGGGTCACTATGGGGAGCTATGGGACTCTATGGGGAGCTATGGGGCACTATGGGGCGCTATGGGGCTCTATGGGGCGCTATGGGTCTCTACGGGGTGCTATGGGGTGCTATGGGGCTCTATGGGGCGCTATGGGGTGCTATGGGGCGCTATGGGGTTCTATGGGGCGCTATGGGGAGCTATGGGGTTCTATGGGGAGCTATGGGGTTCTATGGGGCGCTATGTGTCTCTATGGGGCTCTATGGGGCGCTATGGGTCTCTATGTGTCTCTATGGGGTCTCTATGGGGTTCTATGGGTCTCTATGGGGTTTCTATGGGGTTCTATGGGTCTCTATGGGTCTCTATGTGTCTCTATGGGGTCTCTGGGTCTCTATGTGTCTCTATGTGTCTCTATGGGTGTCTATGTGTCTCTATGGGTCTCTATGGGTCGCTATGGGGTCTCTATGGGTCGCTATGGGTCTCTATGTGTCTCTATGGGGTCTCTATGGGGTTTCTATGGGGTTCTATGAGTCCCTATGGGTCCCTATGGGTCTCTATTGGTCTCTATGGGTCTCTATGGGTCTCTATGGGTCTCTATGGGTCTCTATGTGTCTCTATGGGGTCTCTATGGGGTTCTATGGGGTTTCTATGGGGTTCTATAGGTCTCTATGGTTCTCTATGGGGTCTCTATGGGGTTTCTATGGGTCTCTATGGGGTTTCTATGGGGTTTCTATGGGGTCTCTATGGGTCTCTATGTGGTTCTATGGGTCTCTATGTGGTTCTATGGGTCTCTATGTGTCTCTATGGTTCTCTATGTGTCTCTATGGGTCGCTATGGGGTCTCTATGGGTCCCTATGTGTCTCTATGTGTCCCTATGGGTCCCTATGTGTCTCTATGTGTCCCTATGGGTCCCTATGTGTCTCTATGTGTCCCTATGGGTCCCTATGTGTCTCTATGTGTCCCTATGTGTCTCTATGTGTTTCTATGGGTCCCTATGTGTCTCTATGTGTCTCTATGTGTCTCTATGTGTCTCTATGGGGCTGTTCCAGGTGGGCTCGTCGCTGTTCGCATCCAATATCGGCTCTGGGCACTTTGTGGGATTGGCCGGGACGGCTGCGGCTTCCGGGATCGCCGTGGGAGGATTCGAGTGGCATGTGGGGCTGCCCCATAGATTGGGACCCATAGGGACTCCATAGGGACCCCATAGAAACCCATAGGGACCCCATAGAAACTCATAGAGACACATAGGAACCCGTAGGGACCCCATAGAGTCCCATAGCGCCATGGGAGGATTCGAGTGGCATGTGGGGCTGCCCCATAGATTGGGACCCATAGGGACCCCATAGAAACCCATAGGGTCACATAGAGACACATAGGGACCCCATAGAGACACATAGAGACACATAGGGACCCATAGGGACCCCATAGAGTCCCATAGCGCCGTGGGAGGATTCGAGTGGCATGTGGGGCTGCCCCATAGATTGGGACCCATAGGGACCCATAGAAACCCATAGGGTCACATAGAAACCCATAGGGACCCCATAGAAACCCATAGAGACACATAGAGACACATAGGAACCCATAGGGACCCCATAGAGTCCCATAGCGCCGTGGGAGGATTCGAGTGGCATGTGGGGCTGCCCCATAGATTGGGACCCATAGGGACCCATAGAAACCCATAGGGTCACATAGAAACCCATAGGGACCCCATAGAAACCCATAGAGACACATAGAGACACATAGGAACCCATAGGGACCCCATAGAGTCCCATAGCGCCGTGGGAGGATTCGAGTGGCATGTGGGGCTGCCCCATAGATTGGGACCCATAGGGACCCATAGAAACCCATAGGGTCACATAGAAACCCATAGGGACCCCATAGAAACCCATAGAGACACATAGAGACACATAGGAACCCATAGGGACCCCATAGAGTCCCATAGCGCCGTGGGAGGATTCGAGTGGCATGTGGGGCTGCCCCATAGATTGGGACCCATAGGGACCCCATAGAAACCCATAGAAACCCATAGGGTCACATAGAGACACATAGGGACCCCATAGAGACACATAGAGACACATAGGAACACATAGGGACCCCATAGAGTCCCATAGCGCCGTGGGAGGATTCGAGTGGCATGTGGGGCTGCCCCATAGATTGGGACCATAGGGACCCATAGAGACCCCATAGAAACCCATAGGGTCACATAGAGACACATAGGGACCCCACAGAGACACATAGAGACACATAGGAACCCGTAGGGACCCCATAGAGTCCCATAGCGCCGTGGGAGGATTCGAGTGGCATGTGGGGCTGCCCCATAGATTGGGACCCATAGGGACCCCATAGAAACCCATAGAAACCCATAGGGTCACATAGAGACACATAGGGACCCCATAGAGACACATAGAGACACATAGGAACACATAGGGACCCCATAGAGTCCCATAGCGCCGTGGGAGGATTCGAGTGGCATGTGGGGCTGCCCCATAGATTGGGACCATAGGGACCCATAGAGACCCCATAGAAACCCATAGGGTCACATAGAGACACATAGGGACCCCACAGAGACACATAGAGACACATAGGAACCCGTAGGGACCCCATAGAGTCCCATAGCGCCGTGGGAGGATTCGAGTGGCATGTGGGGCTGCCCCATAGACACCCCATAGAAACCCATAGGGACCCCATAGACACCCCATAGGGACCCCATAGACACCCATAGAGACACATAGAGATACATAGGGAACCATAGGGACCCCATAGACACCCCATAGACACCCCATAGAGACCCATAGACACCCATAGACACCCCATAGAGACCCATAGACACCCCATAGAGACCCATAGACACCCCATAGGGACCCATAGGGACCCATAGAGACACATAGGGACCCCATAGAAACCCATAGAGACACATAGGGACCCCATAGAAACCCATAGAGACACATAGAGACACATAGGGACCCCATAGAAACCCATAGAGACACATAGAGACACATAGGGACCCCATAGAGTCCCATAGCGCCGTGGGAGGATTCGAGTGGCGTGTGGGGCTGCCCCATAGCAAGACACTGACACCCCATAGAGCCCCATAGGGACCCCATAGAAACCCATAGAGACACATAGAAACCCACAGACACACACTGGGACCCATAGGGAACCATAGAGACTCATAGGAACCCCATAGGGACCCATTGACACCCCATAGGAACCCATTGACACCCCATAGGGACCCATAGAGACCCCATAGGGACCCACAGGGACCCCATAGGGACCCACAGACACCCCATAGCGACCCATAGAGACATCCCCTATCCCAGCCCCATATCCCCTCCCTATATCCCACCCCATATCCCATATCCCACCCCATATCCCACCCTATATCCCATATCCCTCCCCATATCCCACCCTATATCCCACCCCATATCCCATATCCCACCCTATATCCCATATCCCCCCCCATATCCCCCCCCATATCCCATATCCCCACCCCATATCCCATATCCCATCCCATATCCCCCCCTATATCCCATATCCCACCCTATATCCCATATCCCCCCACATATCCCATATCCCCCCCTATATCCCATATCCCACCCCATATCCCCCCCTATATCCCCAGCCCCACATCCCAGCCCCATATCCCACCCCATATCCCATATCCCACCCAATATCCCATATCCCACCCTATATCCCACCCCATATCCCCCCCCATATCCCATACCCCACCCCATATCCCCCCCTATATCCCATATCCCACCCCATATCCCATATCCCACCCCATATCCCATATCCCATATCCCACCCCATATCCCCCCCTATATCCCATATCCCACCCTATATCCCATATCCCCACCCTATATCCCACCCCATATCCCATATCCCCCCCAATATCCCATATCCCACCCCATATCCCACCCTATATCCCATATCCCATATCCCACCCCATATCCCATATCCCACCCCATATCCCACCCTATATCCTATCCCATATCCCCACCCCATATCCCCCCCTATATCCCATATCCCACCCCATATCCCCCCCTATATCCCATATCCCACCCCATATCCCATATCCCACCCCATATTATCCCACCCCATATCCCATATCCCACCCTATATCCCATATCCCCACCCTATATCCCACCCCATACCCCATATCCCACCCCATATCCCCCCCAATATCCCATATCCCACCCCATATCCCACCCTATATCCCTCCCCATATCCCACCCTATATCCCATCATATCCCTCCCCATACCCCATACCCCCCCCATATCCCACCCTATATCCCATCCCATAACCCATATCCCACCCCATATCCTTCCCCATATCCCATATCCCACCCCATATCCCCACCCTATATCCCCTCCCTATATCATCTCCCTATATCTCACCCCATATCCCAGCCCCATATCCCACCCTATATCCCACCCCATATCCCATATCCCCCCCTATATCCCATATCCCACCCCATATCCCATATCCCATATCCCACCCTATATCCCACCCTATATCCCCCCCTATATCCTATATTCCACCCCATATCCCACCCCATAACCCATATCCTCCCACATAACCCATATCCCACCCCATATCCCATATCCCACCCTATATCCCATATCCCACCCCATATCCCACCCCATATCCCATATCCCCACCTCATATCCCCCCCCATGTCCCATATCCCACCCCATATCCCATATCCCCCCCCATATCCCCCCTATATCCCATACAGGCCATGTTCATGGTGCTGCTGCTGGGCTGGGTCTTCGTCCCCATCTACATGAGGGCGGGGGTGAGTCCACAGTGACGTCACAATGACCCCCATTATGACGTCACAATGACCCTCTATGACGTCATAATGACTCTCTATGACGTCACAATGACCCCATAGGTGACCACGATGCCCCAATATCTCCGTAAAAGATTCGGGGGGACCCGGATCCAACTGTGTCTGTCGGCCCTATCGCTGCTGCTCTACGTCACCACCAAGATCTCTGTAATCTATGGGGCGCTATGGGGCGCTATGGGGCGCTATGGGGGCTCTATGGGGCTCTATGGGGCGCTATGGGGTCTCTATGGGTCTCTATGGGGTCGTATGGGGGTCCTATGGGGGGAGATGGGGTGCTATGGGGCTCTATGGGGTCTCTATGGGGCACTATGGGGTCTCTATGGGGCACTATGGGGCGCTATGTGTCTCTATGGGGCGCTATGGGGCGCTATGGGGCGCTATGGGGCGCTATGGGGCTCTATGGGGCGCTATGGGGTCTCTATGGGGCTCTATGGGGTCTCTATGGGGCTCTATGTGGTCTATGTGTCTGTCGGCCCTATCGCTGCTGCTCTACGTCACCACCAAGATCTCAGTAATCTATGGGGCTCTATGGGGCGCTATGGGGCTCTATGGGTCTCTATGGGGCGCTATGGGGCTCTATGGGGTCTCTATGGGGCTCTATGGGGCTCTATGGGTCTCTATGGGTCTCTATGGGGTCGTATGGGGGTCCTATGGGGGGAGATGGGGCGCTATGGGGCTCTATGGGGTCTCTATGGGGTCTCTATGGGGCTCTATGGGGCTCTATGGGGCGCTATGGGGTGTCTATGGGGCACTATGGGGCACTATGGGGCGCTATGGGGCTCTATGGGGCTCTATGGGGTCTATGTGTCTGTTGGCCCTATCGCTGCTGCTCTACGTCACCACCAAGATCTCAGTAATCTATGGGGCGCTATGGGGTCTCTATGGGGCTCTATGGGGCTCTATGGGGCGCTATGGGGCTCTATGGGGCACTATGGGGTCTCTATGGGGCTCTATGGGGCGCTATGGGGTCTCTATGGGGCGCTATGGGGTCTCTATGGGTCTCTATGGGTCTCTATGGGGTCTCTATGGGTCTTTATGGGGTCTCTATGGGGCTCTATGGGGCGCTATGGGGTCTCTATGGGGCTCTATGGGGTCTCTATGGGGCTCTATGGGACGCTATGGGGCTCTATGGGGTCTCTATGGGTCTCTATGGGGTCGTATGGGGGTCCTATGGGGGGAGATGGGGTGCTATGGGGCTCTATGGGGTCTATGGGGTCTCTATGGGGTCTCTATGGGGCTCTATGGGGTCTCTATGGGTCTCTATGGGTCTTTATGGGGTCTCTATGGGGCTCTATGGGGCGCTATGGGGTCTCTATGGGGCACTATGGGGTCTCTATGGGGCTCTATGGGGCGCTATGGGGTCTCTATGGGGTCTCTATGGGGCAGTATGTGGTCTCTATGGGGCGCTATGGGGCTCTATGGGTCTCTATGTGTCTCTATGGGGTCTCTATGGGGCTCAATGGGGTCTCTATGGGTCTCTATGGGGCTCTATGGGGCGCTATGGGGCTCTATGGGGTCTCTATGGGTCTCTATGGGGTCTATGGGGTCTCTATGGGGCACTATGGGGTCTCTATGGGGTCTCTATGGGTCTCTATGGGGTCTCTATGGGGCTCTATGGGGCACTATGGGGTCTCTATGGGTCTCTATGGGGTCTCTATGGGTCTCTATGGGGTCTCTATGGGGCTCTATGGGGCGCTATGGGGTCTCTATGGGGCTCTATGGGGCGCTGTGGGGCTCTATGGGGTCTCTATGTGTCCCTATGGATCTCTATGGGGTCTCTATTAGTTGCAATACCACTCCCTGCCGCTAGATGTCGCTGCTGTCTATTAGTCGCAATACGGCTCCATGTATTTCTATGGGTCTCTATGGGCAGTCGCAATACCTGACATGGCCACACGGTGTCGCTGTTGTCAATGCAGGTCTATTAGCCGCAATAACTCATTGCTGTCTATGGGCAGTTGCAATACCTGACATGGCCACACGGTGTCGCTGTTGTCAATGCAGGTCTATTAGCCGCAATAACTCATTGCTGTCTATGGGCAGTTGCAATACCTGACATGGCCACACGGTGTCGCTGTTGTCAATGCAGGTCTATTAGTCGCAATAACTCATTGCTGTCTATGGGCAGCTGCAATACCTCACATGGCCACACGGTGTCGCTGTTGTCAATGCAGGTCTATTAGTCACAATAACTCATTGCTGTCTATGGGCAGTTGCAATACCTGACATGGCCACACGGTGTCGCTGTTGTCAATGCAGGTCTATTAGTCGCAATAACCCATTACTTTCTATGGGCAGTTGCAATACCTCACATGGCCACACGGTGTCGCTGTTGTCAATGCAGGTCTATTAGTCGCAATAACTCATTGCTGTCTATGGGCAGCTGCAATACCTCACATGGCCACACGGTGTCGCTGTTGTCAATGCAGGTCTATTAGCCGCAATAACCCATTACTTTCTATGGGCAGTTGCAATACCTGACATGGCCACACGGTGTCGCTGTTGTCAATGCAGGTCTATTAGTCTCAATAACTCATTGCTGTCTATGGGCAGTTGCAATACCTGACATGGCCACACGGTGTCGCTGTTGTCAATGCAGGTCTATTAGCAGCAATAACCCATTACTTTCTATGGGCAGTTGCAATACCTCACATGGCCACACGGTGTCGCTGTTGTCAATGCAGGTCTATTAGCCGCAATAACTCATTGCTGTCTATGGGCAGTTGCAATACCTGACATGGCCACACGGTGTCGCTGTTGTCAATGCAGGTTGACCTGTTCTCTGGCGCCGTGTTCCTACAGGCCGCGCTGGGCTGGGAGCTCTATGGGGCCGTGGGGGCGCTGCTGGGGGTCACGGCCCTATACACCATCACCGGTATCAATGGGGGCCCTATAGGGGCTATGGGGGCCCTATAGGGGCTATGGGGGCAATGGGATCAATGGGGACCCTAATAGGGGCAATGGGGGCCCTATAGGGGCAATGGGGGCCTTAATGGAGGCAATGGGATCAATGGGGCCATATTGGGATCAATGGAATCAATGGGGGCAATGGGGGCCATATTGGGAACAATGGGGGCCATATTGGGATCTATGGGGCGATATAGGGTCTATGGGGCCCTATAGGGTCTATCGGGCCATATAGGGTCTATGGGGGCCATATTGGGATCAATGGGGGCCATATTGGGATCAATGGGGGCAATGGGGGCCTTAATGGGGGCAATGGGGGCCTTAATGGGATCAATGGGGCCATATTGGGATCTATGGGGCCATATAGGGTCTATGGGGCCCTATTGGGATCTATGGGGCCCTATAGGGTCTATGGGGCCCTATTGGGATCTATGGGGCCCTATAGGGTCTATGGGGCCCTATTGGAACCTATAAGGCCCTATTGGGGTCTATGTGGCCCTATAGGGTCTATGAGGCCCTATTGGTGTCTATGTGGCCCTATAGGGTCTATGTGGCCCTATAGGGTCTATGGGGCCCTATAGGGTCTATGGGGCCCTATTGGGATCTATAGGGCCCTATAGGGTCTATGGGGCCCTATGGGGTTCTATTGGGCCCTATAGGGTGTATGGGGCCCTATAGGTCCGTGTTGTCCCTATATCAGGGGGGATGACGGCGCTGATGTTCGCCGACATGGTGCAGAGCGCCGTCATGGTGGGGGGAGCCTCCGTGTTAGCGGGATACGGTGCGTACCCCATAGAATCCCATAGAACCCCATAGAATCCCATACAATAATCCGATAGAATAATACCATAGAATCCCATAGAATCCCATATAATCCCCTATAATCCCCTATAACCCCCTATAACCCCCTATAATCCTATATCATCCCCTATAACCCCATATAATCCCATATAATCCCATATAACCCCATGTAACCCCATATATCCCATATAACCCCATATAACCCCCTATAACCCCCTATAACCCCATAGATCCCATATAACCCCATAAGACCCCACAGCGCCCCCTGGTGGCCACTGCATGTAACTACACCCATAGAGCCCATCACTCCACAGCGCCACCTGGTGGCCACTGGATGTAATAACACCCATATAACCCCATATAACCCCATATAACCCCATATAACCCCATATAACCCATATATCCCCTATAACCCCATATATCCCATATAACCCCATATAACCCCATATAACCCCATAGATCCCATATAACCCCATATAACCCCATATAACCCCATATATCCCATATATCCCATATAACCCCATATAACCCCATAGATCCCATATAACCCCATATAACCCATATAATCCTATATCACCCCACAGCTCTTAGGGCCGTTGGTGGGCTCCCGGCCCTGTTCCATCGCTTCCCGCTGTCTCTGCCCCCCACAACCCGTCGCTGCCCCATAAGGGACCAGGCCCTAAAACTGCTGCGACCCCCAGGGGGCGACCTGCCATGGCCCGGGATGTTACTGGGATTAGGGGTGACGGCGGGATGGTACTGGTGTACGGACCAGGTATGGGGTATATGGGGTTATATGGGGTTATATGGGATATATGGGGTTATATGGGATCTATGGGGTTATATGGGGTCTATGGGGTTCTATGGGTGTTATTACATGCAGTGGCCACCAGGTGGCGCTGTGGAGTGATGGGCTCTATGGGTGTAGTTACATGCAGTGGCCACCAGGGGGCGCTGTGGGGTCTTATGGGGTTATATGGGGTATATGGGGTTATATGGGGTTATATGGGGTTATATGGGATATATGGGGTTATATGGGATATATGGGGTTATGGGGGTTATATGGGGTTATATGGGGTTATAGGGGATTGTATGGGGGTATATGAGGTTATATGGGGTTATATGGGGTTATATGGGGGTATATGGGGGGATATGGGGTTATATGGGGATATATGGGGTTATATGGGGTCTATGGGGTTATATGGGATTTATGGGGTTTTATGGGGTTATATGGGGTTATATGGGGATATATGGGGTTATATGGGATTATATGGGGTTATATGGGATATATGGGGTCTATGGGTGTTATTACATGAAATGGCCACCAGGTGGCGCTGTGGAGTGATGGGCTCTATGGGTGTAGTTACATGCAGTGGCCACCAGGGGGCGCTGTTGGGTCTTATGGGGTTATATGGGGGTATATGGGGTTATATGGGGGATATGGGGTTGTATGGGGGATATATGGGGATATATGGGGTTATATGGGGTTATATGGGGGGATATGGGGTTATATGGGGTTATAGGGGTTTATATGGGGTTATATGGGGTTATATGGGGTTATATGGGGTTATATGGGGGTATATGGGGTTATATGGGGTTATATGGGATATATGGGATATATGGGATATATGGGGTTATATGGGGTTATATGGGGTTATATGGGGTTATATGGGATTATATGGGATTCTATGGGGTTATATGGAATTACATGGGATTCTATGGGGTTCTATGGGATTCTATGGGATTCTATGGGGTTATATGGGATTCTATGGGGTTATATGGGATTATATGGGATTCTATGGGGTTCTATATGACCCTATGGGATTCTATGGGTGCAGGTGATCGTGCAGCGCTGCCTGTCGGGTGGGATTCTATGGGATCCTATGGGATTATATGGGATCCTATGGGGTTCTATGGGGTTCTATGGGGTTATATTGTGTTATGGGGTGCAGGTGATCGTGCAGCGCTGCCTGTCGGGTGGGATTCTATGGGATTCTATATGACCCTATGGGGTTCTATGGGGTTCTATGGGGTTATATGGGATCCTATGGGGTTCTATGGGGTTCTATGGGGTTATATTGTGTTATGGGGTGCAGGTGATCGTGCAGCGCTGCCTGTCGGGTGGGATTCTATGGGGTTATATGGGGTTATATGGGATTATGGGGGTTATATGGGATTCTATGGGATTCTATGGGGTTATATGGGATTATATGGGTTTACATGGGATTACATGGGATTCTATGGGATTATGGGGGATTCTATGGGGTTCTATGTGATTCTATGTGATTCTATGGGGTTCTATGGGGTTCTATGGGGTTCTATATGACTCTATGGGGTTCTATATGACTCTATGGGGTTCTATATGACTCTATGGGGTTCTATGGGGTTATATATGACTCTATGGGATTCTATGGGGTTATATGGCGTTCTATGGGGTTCTATAAGACCCTATGGGGTTCTATATGACCCTATGGGATTATTATGGGATCAGGTGATCGTGCAGCGCTGCCTGTCGGGTGGGATTCTATGGGGTTCTATGGGGTTATATGTGACTCTATATGACCCTATGGGGTTATATGGTATTATATGGGATTATATGGGGTTCTATGGGTGCAGGTGATCGTGCAGCGCTGCCTGTCGGGTGGGATTATATGGGATTATATGGGGTTATATGGGGTTATATGTGACTCTATGGGGTTCTATATGACCCTATGGGTTTATTATGGGATCAGGTGATCGTGCAGCGCTGCCTGTCGGGTGGGATTCTATGGGATTATATGGGGTTATATGGGATTATATGGGATTCTATGGGGTTATATGGGGTTATATGGGATTACATGGGATTCTATGGGGTTATATGGGATCCTATGGGATTACATGGGATTACATGGGATTCTATGGGATTATGGGGCGTTATATGGGATTATATGGGATTAGATGGGATTCTATGGGGTTATATGGGATCCTATGGGGTTCTATGGGTGCAGGTGATCGTGCAGCGCCGCCTGTCGGGTGGGATTCTATGGGGTTCTATGGGGTTATATATGACTCTATGGGGTTATATATGACTCTATGGGATTCTATGGGATTCTATGGGATTCTATGGGGTTCTATGGGGTTATATTGTGTTATGGGATCAGGTGATCGTGCAGCGCTGCCTGTCGGGTGGGATTCTATGGGATTATGGGGTTATATGGGGTTCTATGGGGTTCTATGGGGTTATATGGGATTATATGGGGTTCTATGGGATTATATGGGTTTATTATGGGGTGCAGGTGATCGTGCAGCGCTGCCTGTCGGGTGGGATTCTATGGGATTCTATGGGGTTATATGGGGTTATATGGGGTTCTATGGGGTTCTATGGGATCCTATGGGGTTATATGGGGTTATATGGGGTCCTATGGGGTTATATGGTATTATATGGGGTTCTATGGGTGCAGGTGATCGTGCAGCGCTGCCTGTCGGGGCGCTCTCTGACCCACGTCCGTGGGGGCTGTGTGCTGTGCGGGTACCTCAAGGTGCTGCCCATGTTCCTCATGGTGCTGCCCGGGATGGCGGCCAGGCTGCTCTACCCCGGTATGGACCCTAAAACCTATAGAAACCCTATAGAAACCCTATAGAACCCTATTGAAACCCATATAACCCCATAGGAACCCATAGAACCCGTATAATCCCAAATAACCTCATAGGAACCCATATAACCCCATACAATCCCCTATAACCCCCTATAACCCTATATAACCCATATAACCCCATATAACCCCCTATAACCCCATATAACCCCATATAACCCCATATAACCCCATATAACCCCATAAGACCCCACAGCGCCCCCTGGTGGCCACTGCATGTAACTACACCCATAGAGCCCATCACTCCACATCGCCACCTGGTGGCCACTGCATGTAACTACACCCATAGAGCCCATCACTCCACAGCGCCCCCTGGTGGCCACTGCATGTAACTACACCCATAGAGCCCATCACTCCACAGCGCCACCTGGTGGCCACTGGATGTAATAACACCCACAGGACCCCATAGACCCCCTATAACCCCATATAACCCCATATAACCCCATATAACCCCATACAATCCCATATAACCCCATATAATCCCATAGAGGTGGTTGCCTGCCCCGACGCGGCCTCGTGTCGTCGCGCTTGTGGGATCGCGGCCGGGTGCTCCAACGTCGCGTACCCCAAACTCGTGGTGGAGCTGCTGCCCCCCGGTACGATATGGGGTCTATGGGGTCTATATAGGGTCTATATGGGGTTTATTGGTTTCTATAGGACTCTATTGGGCTCTGTGGGGTCTATGGGGTCTCTATGGGGTCTATGGGGCTCTATGGGTCACTATTGGTCTCTATAGGGTCTATGGGTCTCTATGGGGTCTCTATGACGTTCTATAGGTCTCTATGGGGTCTATGGGTCTCTATGGGTCTCTATGGGGTCTATGGGTCTCTATGGGTCTCTATGGGGTTTCTATGGGTCTCTATGCGTCTCTATGGGGTCTCTATGGGTCCCTATAGGTCTCTATGGGTCCCTATGTGTCTCTATGGGGTCTCTATAGGGTCTATTGGTCTCTATGGGGTCTCAATGGGTCTCTATGGGGTCTATTGGTCTCTATGGGGTCTCTATAGGGTCTATGGGGTCTAAGGGGTCTATGGTTCTCTATGGGGTTTCTATAGAATCTATTGTTCTCTATGGGGCCTATTGGTCTCTATGTTTCTCTATGAGGCTCATTAACACCACTTACCTCCAACCAACCCCCTAATTACCCCCCCCCATGTCTCTAATGATCCCTGAGGCCCATTACCGAGTACCCTAATTACCATAAATTACCATAAATTAGCATAAATTACCTTTAATCAGGTCTCCGCGGCCTGATGCTGTCCGTGGTGCTGGCCGCCCTCATGTCGTCCCTCGCCTCCATCTTGGCCAGCGCCGGCGCCATCTTCAGCCTGGATCTCTATGGCAGGATGAGGCCCAACGCCACGCAACGGCGCCTCCTGATGGCCGGGAGGTGACATTACAACCCATAGAAACACATAGAAACCCATAGAACAGCGCCCCCTGGTGGCCGGGAGGTGACATTACAACCCATTGAAACCCATTGAAACCCATAGAGCCCCATGTAATGGCGCCCCCTGGTGGTGGGGAGGTGACATTACAATGGGCTTATATATAACCCCATAGAACCCCATTGAAACCCATAGAACAGCGCCCCCTGCTGGCCGGGAGGTGACATGACAACATAGAAACCCATAGAAACCCATTAAGCAGCGCCCCCTGCTGGCCGGGAGGTGACATTACAACATAGAAAACCATAGAGCCCCATAGAAACCCATAGAACCCCATAGAACCCCATGTAATGGTGCCTCCTGGGGGCCTGGAGGTGACATTACAACATAGAACCCCATAGAGCCCCATAGAACCCCATAGAGCCTCATAGAGACCCATATAATGCTATATAACCCCATAGCACCCTATAGAGCCTGGATCTCTAAGGCAGGATGAGGCCCAACGCCACGCAATGGCGCCTCCTGATGGCCGGGAGGTGACATTACAACACTGAACCCCATAGAAATCAATAGGAACCCATATAATGGCGCCTCCTGGTGGCCGGGAGGTGACATTACAACCCATAGAAACACATTAAAACTCATTGAAACCCATAGAACAGCGTCCCCTGGTGGCAGGGAGGTGACATTACAACCAATAGAAACACATAGAAACCCATGTAATGGCGCCTCCTGGTGGCCGGGAGGAGACATTACAATGGGCTTATATAGAACCCCATAGAAACCCATTGAAACCCATAGAACAGCGCCCCCTGGTGGCCGGGAGGTGACATTACAACATAGAAACCCATTGAATCTCATGTAATGGCGCCCCCTGATGGTGGGGAGGTGACATTACAACATAGAAACCCATAGAAACCCATTAAAAAGCGCCTCCTGCTGGCCGGGAGGTGACATTACAACATAGAAACCCATTGAAAGCCATTGAAACCCATAGAACAGCGCCCCCTGGTGGCCGGAAGGTGACATTACAACATAGAAACCCATTGAAACCCATTAAACAGCGCCCCCTGCTGGCCGGGAGGTGACATTACAACATTGAAACCCATTGAATCCCATGTAATGGTGCCCCCTGATGGTGAAGAGGTGACATTACAACAAAGAAACCCATAGAACCCCATAGAACCCCATATAATGGCGCCCCCTGGTGGTGGGGAGGTGACATTACAGCATAGGAACCCATAGAAACCCATAGAAACCCATTGAAACCCATATAATGGCGCCCCCTGGTGGCGGGGAGGGGACATTACAACATTGAGCCCCATTGAACCCCATATCATGCTATATAACCCCATAGAAACCCATATAATGGCGCCTCCTAGTGGTCGGGAGGTGACATTACAACATAGAGCCTCATAGAACCCCATAGAGCACCATATAATGGCGCCCCCTAGTGGCCAGGAGGTGACATTACAACATAGAACCTCATAGAGCCCCATAGAACCCCATAGAGCCCCATAGAGCACCATAGAACCCAATAGAGCCCCATAGAACCCCATAGAGCCCCATAGAACCCCATAGAGCCCCATAGAGCACCATAGAACCCAATAGAGCCCCATTGAGCCCCATATAATGGCGCCCCCTGGTGGTGGGGAGGTGACATTACAACATAGAACCCCATATAATTCTATATAACCCCATAGAACCCCATATAATTGCGCCCCCTGGTGGCGGGGAGGTGACAGTACAACATAGAGCCCCATAGAACCCCATAGAACCCCATAGAGCACCATATAATGGCGCCCCCTAGTGGTCAGGAGGTGACATTACAATGGGAGGCAATGGGGGGGACCCCATAGAACTCCATACAATGACCTGCCCCCCATCTCGTCCTGCCCCATAGCCCTGACCCCCCCTTTCTCCCGCCCCACAGGCTGTTCATGCTGTTCCTGGTGGGGGTCAGCCTGGCCTGGCTCCCCATAGTCCGTGGGGCTCAGGGGGGGCGGCTGTTCGATTACATCCAGGCCGTGGGCAGTTTCCTCACGCCCCCCATCGCCGCCCTCTTCTTCCTCGCCGTCTTCGTGCCCAGGGTCAACGAGCCCGTGAGTCTATGGGGCACCATGGGGGGCTATGGGGTCTATGGGTCTCTATGGGGCAGGATGGGAGGCCTATGGGACTCTATGGGGCAGCATGGGGGGCCTATGGGTCTCTATGGGGTCCCTATGGGGCACCATGGGGGGGCTATGGGTCTCTATGGGTCCCTATGGGGCAGCATGGGGGGCCTATGGGGTCTATATGTCTCTATGAGGCAGCATGGGGGGCCTATGGGGTCTTTATGGGGCAGCATGGGGGCCTATGGGGTCTATGGGGTTTATATGGGGTCCCTATGGGGCAGCATGGAGGGCCTATGGGGTCTATGGGACTCTATGGGGCAAGATGGGGCAGATATGGGTCTCTATGGGGCAGCATGGGGGGCCTATGGGGTCTATGGGTCTCTATGGGGCAGCATGGGGGCCTATGGGTCTCTACGGGGTCCCTATGGGGCAGGATGGGGGGCCTATGGGTCTCTATGGGGCAGCATGGGGGCCTATGGGTCTCTACGGGGTCTCTATGGGGCAGCATGGGGGGCCTATGGGTCTCTATAGGTCCCTATGGGGCAGCATGGGGGGCCTATGGGTCTCTATAGGTCCCTATGGGGCAGCATGGGGGGCCTATGGGGTCTATGGGTCTCTATGGGGCAGCACGAGGGGGCTATGGGTCTCTATGGGGCACCATGGGGGGGCTATGGTTCTCTATGGGGTCCCTATAGGGCAGCATGGGGGGCCTATGGGTCTCTATGGGTCTCTATGGGGTCTCTATGGGGTCTATGGTTCTCTATGGGTCCCTATGGGGCAGCATGGGGGGCCTATGGGGTCTATATGTCTCTATGAGGCAGCATGGGGGGCCTATGGGGTCTTTATGGGGCAGCATGGGGGCCTATGGGGTCTATGGGGTTTATATGGGGTCCCTATGGGGCAGCATGGAGGGCCTATGGGGTCTATGGGACTCTATGGGGCAAGATGGGGCAGATATGGGTCTCTATGGGGCAGCATGGGGGGCCTATGGGGTCTATGGGTCTCTATGGGGCAGCATGGGGGCCTATGGGTCTCTACAGGGTCCCTATGGGGCAGGATGGGGGGCCTATGGGTCTCTATGGGGCAGCATGGGGGCCTATGGGTCTCTACGGGGTCTCTATGGGGCAGCATGGGGGGCCTATGGGTCTCTATAGGTCCCTATGGGGCAGCATGGGGGGCCTATGGGTCTCTATAGGTCCCTATGGGGCAGCATGGGGGGCCTATGGGGTCTATGGGTCTCTATGGGGCAGCACGAGGGGGCTATGGGTCTCTATGGGGCACCATGGGGGGGCTATGGTTCTCTATGGGGTCCCTATAGGGCAGCATGGGGGGCCTATGGGATCTATGGGTCTCTATGGGGTCTCTATGGGGCACAATGGGGGTCCTATGGGTCTCTATGGGGTCTCTATGGGGCACAATGGGGGGCCTATGGGTCTCTATGGGGTCCCTATGGGGCAGCATGGGGGGTCCAATGGGGTCTATGGGTCTCTATGGTTCTCTATGGGGTCCCTATGGTGCAACATGGGGTAGATATGGGTCTCTATGGGGAGATGGGGGTCCTATGGGTCTTTATGGGGTCTCTATGGGGTCGTGTGGGAGGAAATGGGGCAGGATGGGGAGAGATGGGGGTCCTATGGGTCTCTATGGGGCAGGATGGGGGGCCTACGGGGTCTATGGGTCTCTATGGGGTTTCTATGGGACTCTATGGGTCTCTATGAGTCCCTATGGGTCCCTATGGGGTCCTATGTAAACCCCCCCCCCTCAAAATGGCCGCCAATAAGGCGTCACTACTACATACCACGTGACCGCAATCTCCCTCACCCCCAAAACGGCGGCAACGAGACCCGGATGTAACACCCCCCCCATCCAAAATGGCGGCTACGATACCCGGATGTAACGCCCCCGCCCCCCCATGATACCCGGATGTAACACCCCCCCCCCATCCCAAATGGCGGCTACGATACCCGGATGTAACACCCACCCCATCCCCACCACGATACCCGGATGTAACACCCCCCCCATCCAAAATGGCGGCTACGATACCCGGATGTAACACCCCCCCCACCTCCACCACGATACCCGGATGTAACACCCCCACCCCCCCCACGGTACCCGGATGTAACACCCCCACCACCCCCACCACGATACCCGGATGTAACACCCCCCCCCATCCAAAATGGCCGCCGCGATACCCGGATGTACCGTTAACATCATGGCTGCCGTTGTAGGGCGCTTTTTGGGGCCTAGTGTCCGGTCTGTCGCTGGGCCTGGCCCGGATGATCCCGGAGTTCGCCATGGGGACGGAACCGCCGCCATGCCAAGCCGGAAGTGACGACACCGGAAACGCCACGAGCAGCACACGGCAGCCTGTGACCGGAAGTGTGGGGGCGGGTGGAACCGGAACCGGAAGTTGCCCTGACTTCCTGTGCGGGCTGCACTACCTGCACTTTGCCGCGCTGCTCTTCCTGGTCACGTGTCTCATCGCTTCCGGTATCTCCCTGTG
Source organism: Coturnix japonica (assembly GCF_054131305.1). Taxonomy (NCBI): domain Eukaryota; kingdom Metazoa; phylum Chordata; class Aves; order Galliformes; family Phasianidae; genus Coturnix; species Coturnix japonica. The sequence continues at coordinate 237,485 of NW_028189011.1, read as the reverse complement.
CCACCCCCCCATCGACCGGAAACACGTGAGTGACCCCATAGAGAAACATAGGGACCATAGAGAGACATAGAGACCCATAGAGACCCATAGAGACCCCATAGGGACACATAGAGACACATAGGGACCCATAGAGACACGTAGGGACCCATAGAGACACATAGAGACACATAGGGACCCATAGAGACACATAGAGCCCCATAGCAACCCCATAGAGACGCATAGAGACCCATAGAGACCCCATAGGGACCCATAGAGACCCATAGAGAAACATAGGGACCCATAGGGACCCCATAGAGACCCATAGAGACCCACAGAGCCCCATAGCACCCCATAGAGACACATAGAGACCCCATAGGGATCCATAGAGACACATAGGGACCCATAGAGACCCATAGGGACCCCATAGAGACCCATAGAGACCCCATAGAGACCCATAGGGACCCATAGAGACCCATAGGACCCCATAGAGACCCATAGAGACCCCATAGAGACCCATAGGGACCCATAGAGACACAAAGGGACCCCATAGAGACCCCATAGGGACCCATTGATCCTCATAGGGACCCACTGATCCCCATAGAAACACAATGAGCCCCATAGGGTCCCATTGCATCCCATAGTGACCCACAGGGCCCCTTAGAGACCCATAGGGATCCATAGGGCCCCTTAGAGACCCATAGGGATCCATAGGGCCCCTTAGAGACCCATAGGGCCCCATAGCGCCCCATAGCTGTTGCCGTGTCCCCACAGCTGCACCGGTTGGTGTTCAGCCTCAGGAACAGCCGGGAACCACGAGATGACCTGGATAAGGACGACAACAGGGACGGGGATCTACAGCTATGGGGTGAGCATGGGGGGATATGGGGCAATGGGGGATATGGGGTAATGGGGGTAATGGGGGGCTATGGGGCAATGGGGGGTAATGGGGGTAATGGGGAGTAATGGGGGGCTATGGGGTAATGGGGGGTAATGGGGGGCTATGGGGGTAATGGGGGGCTATGGGGTAATGGGGGGCTATGGGGTAATGGGGTAATGGGGGGCTATGGGGTAATGGGGGTAATGGGGGGCTATGGGGTATTGGGGGCTATGGGGTAATGGGGGGCTATGGGGTAATGGGGGTAACGGGGGGCTATGGGGGGTATTGGGGGATATGGGGCTATGGGGGGCTATGGGGTAATGGGGGGCTATGGGGTAAAGGGGGCTAATGGGGTAATGGGGGGCTATGGGGTAATGGGGGGCTATGGGGTAATGGGGGGCTATGGGGGGTAATGGGGGATATGGGGAGATATGGGGGCTATGAGGGTAATGGGGGGCTATGGGGTAATGGGGGTAATGGGGGGCTATGGGGGGTATTGGGGGCTATGGGGCTATGGGGGGCTATGGGGTAATGGGGGGCTATGGGGCAATGAGGGTAATGGGGGGCTATGGGGGGTATTGGGGGCTATGGGGCAATGGGGGGCTATGGGGTAATGGGGGGTAATGGGGGCAATTGGGGGCTATGGGGTAATGGGGGTAATGGGGGTAATGGGGCTATGGGGGGCTATGGGGGGCTATGGGGTAATGGGGGTAATGGGGGGTATTGGGGGCTATGGGGCAATGGGGGGCTATGGGGTAATGGGGGGCTATGGGGGATATGGGGGGCTATGGGGTAATGGGGGGGTAATGGGGTAATGGGGGGCTATGGGGTAATGGGGGGCTATGGGGAGATATGGGGGCTATGAGGGTAATGGGGGGCTATGGGGTAATGGGGGCTATGGGGTAATGGTGGGCTATGGGGGGCTATGGGGTAATGGGGGGCTATGGGGGGTATTGGGGGCTATGGGGCTATGGGGGGCTATGGGGTAATGGTGGGCTATGGGGGTTATGAGGGGTAATGGGGGGCTATGGGAGATATGGGGGCTATGAGGGTAATGGGGAGCTATGGGGTAATGGGGGGCTATGGGGGTAATGGGGGCTATGGGGGGCTATGGGGTAATGGAGGGCTATGGGGTAATGGGGGGTAATGGGGGTTATGGGGTAATGGGGAGGTATGGGGGGCCATGGGGTAATGGGGAGCTATGGGGTAATGGGGGGCTATGGGGAGCAATGAGTCTCTATGGGTCACAATGGGGCTCTATGGGTCTCAATGGGGTCTCTATGGGTCACTATGGGTCTCTATGGGTCTCTATGGGGTCTCTATGGGTCTCTATTGGGTCTCTATTGGGTCTCTATGGGTCGCTATGGGTCTCTATGGATCGCTATGGGTCTGTATGGGTCTCTATGGGGTCTCTATGGGTCTCTATGGGTCTCTATGGGGTCTCTATGGGGCTCTATGGGTCTCTATGGGGTCTCTATGGGTCTCTATGGGTCTCTATGGGGTCTCTATGGGTCTCTATGGGGTCTCTATGGGGTCTCTATGGGTCTCTATGGGTCTCTATGGGGTCTCTATGGGGCTCTATGGGACTGTTCCTCCCCAGAGGTCCAAGTGAAGCCGAGCTCCCAGGGGGCGGAGCCTCAACCAATAGGAACGGAGCCTCAACCAATAGGAACGGAGCAACAACCAATAGGAACGGAGCAACAACCAATAGGAACGGAGCCTCAGCCAATAGGAACGGAGCAAAGGACCCAAGGGACGGAGCCTCGACCAATAGGAGCGAAGCTCAGCAGGGAGGGGGCGGGGCTTCGCATCGAGGGGGCGGGGCCTCAGAGCCAGGGGGCGGGGCTTGATGAGGCCCCGCCCCCTGATGCCCATATATGGGCGCGGGTGGTGAATATTAACGCCATCATCATGATGGCCGTCGCCATCTTTTTATGGGGGTATTTTGCCTGAAATCCCTCGAATTTGACCCAAAATTGGACCCAAAATGGCCTTAAGGGGCTCAGGGGGAAAGTGTGGATGTTAAATGTTATAAAATGGGGGGAAATGACCCAAAATTTCAACGTTTTAACCCAAAAAATCATTAATTTCTAGGTAAAATCAGCATTTTTACACCCAAAATCTTCATTTTTACCCCCAAAATCACAATTTCCTTCCCAAAATCCCCATTTTTACCCCCCAAATCCCCATTTTTACACCCAAAATCTTCATTTTTAGCCCCCAAACCCCCATTTTTACCCAAAAATCACCGTTATCCCCCAAAAATCCCCATTTTTACACAAAAAATCTTCATTTTTGCCCCAAAATCCCCATTTTTACCCCATAATCACCATTTTTGCCCCAAAATCCCCATTTTTAGCCTCAAAACCCCCAATTTTGCCCCCAAATCACCATTTTTACCTCCCAAATCCCCATTTTTACACCAAAAATCTTCATTTTTACCCTCAAAATCTCCATTTTTGCCCCAAAATCCCCATTTTTACCCCATAATCACCATTTTTACCACAAAAATCACTATTTTTACCCCCAAAATCTTCATTTTTACCCCCAAAATCCCCAATTTTACCCAAAAATCACCGTTATCCTCCCAAAATCCCCATTTTTAACCCCAAAAATCCCCATTTTTACCCCATAATTACCATTTTTATCCCGTAAATCATTGTTTTTACCCCCAAAATCACTGTTTTTATCCCCAAAATCCCCAATTTTACCCCCAAAATCACTATTTTTACACCAAAAATCCCCATTTTTACCCCATAATCACCATTTTTACCTCCAAAATCACTATTTTTACCCCAAAAATCCCCATTCTAACCCCAAAAATCCCCATTTTTACACCAAAAATCTTCATTTTTTCCCTCAAAAATCCGCATTTTTACCCAAAAATCACCGTTATCTCCCCAAAATTCCCATTTTTACACCAAAAATGTCCATTTTTACCCCATAATTACCATTTTTACCCATAATCCCCATTTTTACCCCAAAAATCCCCAATTTTACCCCCAAAATCCCCATTTTTACACCCAAAATCTTCATTTTTACCCCAAAAATTCGCATTTTTACCCAAAAATCACCGTTATCCCCCCCAAAATCCCCATTTTTACACCAAAAATCCCCATTTTTACCCCAAAATCCCCATTTTTACCCCAAAATCCCCATTTTTACCCCCAAAACCCCCAATTTTGCCCCAAAATCCCCATTTTTACCCCCAAAATCCCCATTTTTCCCCCCAAAATCCCCAATTTTGCCCCAAAATCCCCATTTTTACCCCCAAATCCCCAATTTTACCCCCAAATCCCCATTTTTACCCCCAAAATCCCCAATTTTGCCCCAAATCCCCATTTTTCCCCCCAAAATCCCTTCGATTAAAGCATCAAACCCACCCTTGAATTAGAAATAGAATAAAAATGGCGTTTTTTGGCCTTAAATTGCCCAAAAAGTGGCTTTTTCACTCATTTTTATGGCACTTTATGGGCCCAAAAGAGAGGGGGGGCCTCATTATGCATGCAAATGAGGTCCATGTTTATGCAAATGAAGTGGGCGTGGCCTCATGACGGAGGCTCCGCCCACTCGAGCCGCCATTGGTCGGTTCCTAATTGATGGCTCCGCATCGACCAACCGGCTGCTTCCAAACCTGGGGGGGGGGGGTTTGTGACGTCACAATGGGGGGGTTTGTGACGTCACAATGGGGGGTTTGATGACGTCACAATGGGGGCTTTGATGACGTCACAATGGGGGGCGGACCTTGAATGAAGGCGGGTTCCAGCTTCTTCCATATATGGGAAACTTCAGCCAACGTCGCCCATGGGACCGAACCGGGAGCTGTGGGGTGGGAGAGACACATAGAGACCCATAGAGACCCCATAGAGACCCTATAACCCCATAGGGACCCCATAGGGACCCTATAACCCCATAGGGACCCCATAGGGACCCTATAACCCCATAGGGACCCCATAGGGACCCTATAACCCCATAGAGACCCCATAGGGACATATAGGGACCCTATAACCCCATAGAGACCCATAGAGACCCTATAACCCCATAGAGACCCCATAACCCCATAGAGACCCCATAGACACCCTATAACCCCATAGAGACCCTATAACCCCATAGGGACCCCATAGGGACATATAGGGACCCTATAACCCCATAGAGACCCATAGAGACCCCATAAAGACCCATAGAGACCCTATAACCCCATAGAGACCCCATAGAGACCCCATAGAGACCCTATAACCCCATAGAGACCCCATAGAGACCCTATAACCCCATAGAGACCCTATAACCCCATGGAGACCCCATAGGGACCCTATAACCCCATAGAGACCCCATAGGGACCCTATAACCCCATAGAGACCCTATAACCCCATAGAGACCCTATAGAGACCCATAGGGACCCTATAACCCCATAGAAACCCCATAAAGACCCATAGAGACCCATAGGGACCCATAGGGACCCTATAACCCCATAGAGACCCATAGAGACCCTATAACCCCATAGAGACCCTATAACCCCATAGAGACCCCATAGAGACCCATAGAGACCATAGAGACCCTATAACCCCATAGAGACCCATAGAGACCCCATAGAGACCCCATAGAGACCCCATAGAGACCCTATAACCCCACAGAGACCCCATAGAGACCCTATAACCCCATAGGGACCCTATAACCCCATAGAGACCCTATAACCCCATAGAGACCCTATAACCCCATAGAAACCCCATAAAGACCCATAGAGACCCATAGGGACCCTATAACCCCATAGAGACCCATAGAGACCCTACAACCCCATAGAGACCCATAGACACCCCATAGAGACCCTATAACCCCATACAGACCCTATAACCCCATACAGACCCCATAGAGACCCTATAACCCCATAGAGACCCCATAGAGACCCTATAACCCCATAGAGACCCTATAACCCCATAGAGACCCTATAGCCCCATAGAGACCCTATAACCCCATAGAGACCCTATAACCCCATAGAGACCCCATAGAGACCCCATAGAGACCCATAGAGACCCTATAACCCCATAGAGACCCCATAAAGGCCCATAGGGACCCCATAGAGACCCTATATCCCCATAGAAACCCCATGGAGACCCATAGAGACCCATAGGGACCCATAGAGACCCTATAACCCCATAGAGACCCCATAGAGACCCTAGAACCCCATAGGGACCCCATAGAGACCCTAGAACCCCATAGGGACCCCATAGAGACCCTAGAACCCCATAGGGACCCCATAGAAACCCCATAGAGACCCATAGAGACCCCATAGAGACCCTATAACCCCATAGAAACCCTATAACCCCATAGGGACCCCATAGAGATCCCATAGAGACCCCATAGGGACCCTATATCCCCATAGAAACCCCATGGAGACCCATAGAGACCCTATAACCCCATAGAGACCCCATAGAGACCCCATAGAGACCCTATAACCCCATAGAGACACCATAAAGACCCATAGAGACCCATAGGGACCCCATAGAGACCCTATAACCCCATAGGGACCCTATAACCCCATAGGGACCCCATAGGGACCCTATAACCCCATACAGACCCCATAGAGACCCTATAACAACATAGAGACCCCATAGAGACCCATAGAGACCATAGAGACCCGATAACCCCATAGAGACCCCATAAAGACCCATAGGGACCCATAGAGACCCCAAATTGCCCCATAGACCCCATAATGGCCCCAAATGGCCCCACAGAAACCCCAATCCACCCCATATCACCCCATAGATACCCCATATCACCCCATAGATACCCCATATCACCCCATAGCAACCCCAAACCATCTCAGGACCCCTAATCCGCCCCATAGATCCCCCATATCACCCCATAGATCCCCCATATCACCCCATATCACCCCATAGATACCCCATATCACCCCATAGATACCCCATATCACCCCACAGACACCCCATATCACCCCATAGATCCCCCATATCACCCCATAGATCCCCCATATCACCCCATAGACACCCCATATCACCCCATAGATACCCCATATCACCCCATAGATCCCCCATATCACCCCACAGATACCCCATATCACCCCATATCACCCCATAGATCCCCCATATCACCCCATAGACACCCCATAGATCCCCCATATCACCCCATAGATCCCCCATATCACCCCATAGACACCCCATATCACCCCATATCACCCCATAGATCCCCCATATCACCCCATAGACCCCCCATATCACCCCATAGACACCCCATATCACCCCATAGATCCCCCATATCACCCCATAGATACCCCATATCACCCCATAGATACCCCATATCACCCCATAGATCCCCCATATCACCCCATATCACCCCATAGATCCCCCATATCACCCCATAGACCCCCCATATCACCCCATAGACACCCCATATCACCCCATAGATCCCCCATATCACCCCATAGACACCCCATATCGCCCCATAGATCCCCCATATCGCCCCATAGATCCCCCATATCACCCCATAGACACCCCATATCACCATAGACACCCCATATCACCCCATAGACACCCCATATCACCCCACAGACACCCCATATCACCCCATAGATACCCCATATCACCCCATAGATACCCCATATCACCCCATAGCGACCCCAAACCATCTCAGGACCCCTAATCCGCCCCACAGATACCCCATATCACCCCATAGATACCCCATAGATCCCCCATATCACCCCATAGACACCCCATATCGCCCCATAGACACCCCATATCACCCCATAGACCCCCCATATCACCCCATAGCAATTCCATATCACCCCATAGACACCCCATATCGCCCCATAGACACCCCGTATCACCCCATAGATACCCCATATCACCCCATAGCAACTCCATATCACCCCATATCACCCCATAGATCCCCCATATCACCCCATAGACACCGCATATCACCCCATAGATCCCCCATATCACCCCATAGACACCGCATATCACCCCATAGATCCCCCATATCACCCCATAGATCCCCCATATCACCCCACAGATACCCCATATCACCCCATAGATCCCCCATATCACCCCATATCACCCCACAGATACCACATATCACCCCATATCACCCCACAGATACCCCATATCACCCCATAGCAACCCCAAATCACCCCACAGATACCCCATATCACCCCATAGATACCCCATATCACCCCATATCACCCCATATCACCCCATAGACACCCCATATCACCCCATAGATACCCCATATCGCCCCATAGATACCCCATATCACCCCATAGCAACTCCATATCACCCCATATCACCCCATAGATCCCCCATATCACCCCATATCACCCCATAGATCCCCCATATCACCCCATATTGCCCCATAGATCCCCCATATCACCCCACAGATACCCCATATCACCCCATAGATCCCCCATATCACCCCATTGATCCCCCATATCACCCCATAGACACCCCATATCACCCCATAGATCCCCCATATCACCCCATATCACCCCATAGACACCCCATATCACCCCATAGATCCCCCATATCACCCCATAGATACCCCATATCACCCCATAGCGACCCCAAACCATCTCAGGACCCCTAATCCGCCCCATAGATACCCCATATCACCCCATAGATACCCCGTATCACCCCATAGATCCCCCATATCACCCCACAGACACCCCATATCGCCCCATAGATCCCCCATATCACCCCATATCACCCCATAGATCCCCCATATCACCCCATATCACCCCATATCACCCCACAGATACCCCATATCACCCCATAGACCCCCCATATCACCCCATAGCGCCCCCCAACTCACGGCAGTGCCTCAGTCTCCTCTGTAGGGCTCTGAGTTCAGCCCCCATTGGTGCCCCCATAGGGAGATCTGGCCCCATAAGTTCCTCTAATAGGATGGCGTGGGCACAGCCCCGCAATGGGGCGTCGGGGGGGGCCCCGGCACGGAGCCCCACACCCACCCAACCTATGGGGGGGAAAAGAAATGGGGGTCAATCAATGGGGCTGGGGGTCCCCTATAGGGTCTTGGGGTCCTCTATGGGGCTGGGGGTCCCCTATAGGGTCTGGGGGTCCTCTATGGGGCTGGGGGTCCCCTATAGGGTCTTGGGGTCCTCTATGGGGTTGGGGATCCCCTATAGGGTCTGGGGGTCCTCTATGGGGCTGGGGGTCCCCTATAGGGTCTTGGGGTCCTCTATGGGGCTGGGGGTCCCCTATAGGGTCTTGGGGTCCTCTATGGGGCTGGGGGTCCCCTATAGGGTCTGGGGGTCCTCTATGGGGCTGGGGACCCCTCATAGGGGTTGGGGTTTCTCTATGGGGCTGGGGGTCCCCTATAGGGGTTGGGGGTCTTTAATGGGGTCTGGGGTTTCTCTATGGGGCTGGGGACACCCCATAGGGGTTGGGGGTCCCCAGTAGGATCTATGGGTCCCCAATGGGATCTGTGGGTCCTCAATGGGGCTGGGGGTCCCCTATAGGGTTTGGGGGTCCCCTATAGGGTCTGGGGGTTCTCTATGGGGCTGGGGGTCCTCAATGGGGTTGGGGGTCCTCAGTGGGATCTATGGGTCCCCTATGGGGCTGGGGACACTCAATAGGGGTTGGGGGTCCCCAGTAGGATCTATGGGTCCCCAATGGGATCTATGGGTCCCCAATGGGATCTATGGGTCCTGAATGGGATCTATGGGTCCCAGTTGTGGGTCTGGGTTGTGGGTCGCACCTTGGCTGGGCCTCAGCACCACGATGTAGTCGGGGGTCCCACATTCCTTCGCCTTCCGGAACTCGGCCTCGCTATGGGGCACAGATGGGACCCATAACCTCCATGTAACCCCCAGCCCCACATATCCCCCTCCCCCAGCCCCACATCCCCTCCCTGCCCCATATCCCCCACCCGCCCCATAGCATCCCCCCAGCCCCATATCCCCCCCCAGCCCCACATATCCCCTGCCCCATATACCCCCCCTCCTGCCCCATATCCCCCCCCAGCCCCATATATCCCCTGCCCCATATCTCCCCCCCTGCCCTATATCCCCCCCCCGCCCCATATCCCCCTCTCCCTGCCCCATATCACCCCCCTGCCCCATATCAACCCCCCTGCCCCCCATATTCCCCTCCCCCTGCCCCATAGCATCCCCCCACCCCACATATCCCCCAGCCCCTGCCCCATATCCCCCCCCAGCCCCACATATCCCCCCCCCACCCCACATATCCCCCAACCCCTGCCCCCCATATCCCCCCCTGCCCCATAGCATCCCCCCAGCCCCCCATATCCCCCTCCCCCTGCCCCATATCTCCCCCCCTGCCCCATATCAACCCCCCTGCCCCATATCAACCCCCCTGCCCCATATCCCCCCCCCCAGCCCCACACATCCCCTCCCTGCCCCATAGCGTCACCTCCCCACAAGTCTCTCTAATGGAGCTCCCAGTTCGAGGCGGAGGCGGCTGCTGTAACCTATGGGGTGCCATAGGGCGCTATAGGGTGCCCCATAGGGCACTATAGGGCGCTATAGGGTGCCCTATAGGGCGCTATAGGGCGCTATGGGGCGCTATAGGGTCCCACTCACCAGGCAGCAGCGGCTCTATGGGGTTGACCTCCTCCGGGGGGGGGACGCGGACGCTGACGCCCCCCAAGTTGGGGGTCGGGACTTGGGGGTCGCTGGGACCCCATAGGGACCCATTGGGACCCACTGAGGCCCCATAGGGACCCCATAGGGCCCTATAGAGATCCCTTAAGGCCCTATAGGGACCCCATAGCGCCCCATTGGAGCCCCATAGCGCCCCATTGCTGCCCCATAGCGCCCCATAGCGGCCCCATAGCGCCCCATAGCGGCCCCATAGCGCCCCATGGATGGCCAGGCGGAGTCGGGGCCTGTTGAATGTGGGGAAGCAAAGGGATCTGACGGCGGCAACGTTGCCCCATAAGTGGGCCCCCATTAACAGCAGAACCAGCGGCCACGTCAACCTGTGGGCCCCATAGATCCCATGTCAGCCCCATAGATCCCATATCGGCCCCATAGATCCCATATCTGCCCCATAGATCCCATGTCAGCCCCATAGATCCCATATCAGCCCCGTAGATCCCATATCTGCCCCATAGATCCCATATCGGCCCCATAGATCCCATGTCAGCCCCATAGATCCCATGTCAGCCCCATAGATCCCATATCAGCCCCATAGATCCCATATCGGCCCCATAGATCCCATATGAGCCCCATAGATCCCATATTGGCCCCATAGATCCCATATCTGCCCCATAGATCCCATATCGGCCCCATAGATCCCATATCAGCCCCATAGATCCCATGTCAGCTCCATAGATCCCATGTCAGCCCCATAGATCCCATGTCAGCTCCATAGATCCCATATCGGCCCCATAGATCCCATATCGGCCCCATAGATCCCATGTCAGCCCCATAGATCCCATGTCAGCCCCATAGATCCCATGTCAGCTCCATAGATCCCATATTGGCCCCATAGATCCCATATCGGCCCCATAGATCCCATATCGGCCCCATAGATCCCATGTCAGCCCCATAGATCCCATATCAGCCCCATAGATCCCATATCAGCCCCATAGATCCCGTATCAGCCCCATAGATCCCGTATCTGCCCCATAGATCCCATGTCAGCCCCATAGATCCCGTATCAGCCCCATAGATCCCATATCAGCCCCATAGATCCCATATCAGCCCCATAGATCCTGTATCTGCCCCATAGATCCCATGTCAGCCCCATAGATCCCATGTCAGCCCCATAGATCCCATATCAGCCCCATAGATCCCATGTCAGCCCCATAGATCCCATGTCAGCCCCATAGATCCCATGTCAGCCCCATAGATCCCATATCGGCCCCATAGATCCCATGTCAGCCCCATAGATCCCATGTCAGCCCCATAGATCCCATGTCAGCCCCATAGACCCCATGTCAGCCCCATAGATCCCATATCAGCCCCATAGATCCCATGTCAGCCCCATAGATCCCATATCTGCCCCATAGATCCCATGTCTGCCCCATAGATCCCATATCTGCCCCATAGATCCCATATCTGCCCCATAGATCCCATATCGGCCCCATAGATCCCATGTCAGCCCCATAGATCCCATATCGGCCCCATAGATCCCATGTCAGCCCCATAGATCCCATATCTGCCCCATAGATCCCATGTCAGCCCCACAGATCCCATATCTGCCCCATAGATCCCATATCTGCCCCATAGATCCCATGTCAGCCCCACAGATCCCATATCTGCCCCATAGATCCCATATCTGCCCCATAGATCCCGCTCACCATGGCCGTCCCTCCAGCACCGGAAGCAGCAGCAGCGCCAACATCAGCCCCACGGCGTTAACCAGCGTCTCCTGACCCCATTAAATCCCATATAACCCCATTAAATCCCATATAACCCCATTAAACCCCATTAAACCCCATTAAACCCCATATAACCCCATTAAATCCCATATAACCCCATTAAACCCCATTAAAACCCCATTAAACCCCATAAAATCCCATTACACCCCATTAAATCCCATATAACCCCATTAAACCCCATATAACCTCATTAAACCCCATTAAACCCCATTAAACCCCATTAAATCCCATTAAACCCCATTAAATCCCATTAAATCCCATTAAACCCCATTAAACCCCATTAACCCCCATTAAACCCCATTAAATCCCATTAAACCCCATTAAATCCCATATAACCCCATTAAACCCCATTAAACCCCATTAAATCCCATTAAACCCCATTAAACCCCATTAAAACCCCATTAAAACCCATTAAACCCCATATAACCCCATTAAAATCCCATATAACCCCATTAAACCCCATTAAACCCCATTAAATCCCATATAACCCCATTAAACCCCATTAAATCCCATTAAATCCCATATAACCCCATATAACCCCATTAAACCCCATTAAATCCCATTACACCCCATTAAAACCCCATTAAATCCCATTAAACCCCATTACACCTCATTAAATCCCATTAAATCCCATTACACCCCATTAAATCCCATTCATCCCCATTAAACCCCATTAAACCCCATTAAATCCCATTACACCCCATTAAACCCAATTACACCCCATTAAACCCCATTAAACCCCATTAAATCCCATTAAATCCTATTAAATCCCATTAAACCCCATTAAATCCCATTAAACCCCATTAAATCCCATTAAGCCCCATTACACCCCATTAAACCCCATTAAACCCCATTAAACCCCATCAAATCCCATTAAACCCCATTGAATCCCATTACACCCCATTAAATCCCATTAAATCCCATTAAATCCTATTACCTGGCTCCCGTCCTTGGCCGCCACCTCGGCCGCGTTGTCCTTTATGGCCTGATGGGCAGCAACGGCCGCACGGGTGGCCCCGCCAGCGACACCCACAACGCTCTATGGGGCACAGACCCCATAAGGACCCCATAGAGACCCCATAGGGACCCATAGAGACCCCATAGAGACCTTATAACCCCATAGAGACACATAGAGACCCTATAACCCCATAGAGACCCCATAGAGACCCTATAACCCCATAGAGACACATAGAGACCCATAGAGACACATAGAGACCCTATAACCCCATAGAGACCCCATAGAGACCCTATAACCCCATAGGGACCCATAGAGACACACAGAGACCCTATAACCCCATAGAGACCCTATAACCCCATAGAGACCCTATAACCCCATACAGACCCCATAGAGACCCTTAGGGACACATAGAGACCCTATAACCCCATAGAGACCCCATAGACCCCATAGAGACCCTATAACCCCATAGAGACCCATAGAGACCCCATAGAGACCCCATAACCCCATAGAGACCCTATAACCCCATAGAGACCCCATGGAGACCCCATAGAGACCCTATAACCCCATAGAGACCCATAGAGACCCTGTAACCCCATAGAGACCCCATAGAGACCCTATAACCCCATAGAGACCCCATAGAGACCCTATAACCCCATAGAGACCCCATAGAGACCCCATAGAGACCCCATAGGGACCCATAGAGACCCATAGAGACCCATAGAGACCCCATAGAGACCCATAGAGACCCATAGAGACCCCATAGAGACCCATAGAGACACATAGAGACCCATAGAGACCCCATAGAGACCCATAGAGACCCATAGCGACCCATAGAGACACATAGAGACCCCATAGAGACACATAGAGACACATAGAGACACATAGAGACACATAGAGACACATAGAGACCCATAGGGACCCATAGAGACACATAGAGACCCATAGAGACCCCATAGAGACCCCATAGAGACACATAGAGACACATAGAGACACATAGAGACCCATAGAGACCCCATAGAGACCCCATAGAGACCCTATAACCCCATAGAGATCCCATAGAGACCCCATAACCCCATAGAGACCCCATAGAGACCCATAGAGACCCATAGAGACCCTATAACCCCATAGAGACCCCATAGAGACCCTATAACCCCATAGAGACCCCATAGAGACCCCATAGAGACCCTATAACCCCATAGAGACCCTATAACCCCATAGAGACCCATAGAGACCCTATAACCCCATAGAGACCCCATAGAGACCCTATAACCCCATAGAGACCCATAGAGACCCATAGCGACCCATAGAGACACATAGAGACACATAGAGACCCATAGAGACCCATAGAGACCCCATAGAGACCCCATAGAGACCCATAGAGACACATAGAGACACATAGAGACCCTATAACCCCATAGAGACCCCATAGAGACCCTATAACCCCATAGAGACCCTATAACCCCATAGAGACCCTATAACCCCATAGAGACCCATAGAGACCCTATAACGCCATAGAGACCCTATAACCCCACAGAGAACCCATAGAGACCCTATAGAGACCCTATAACCCTATAGAGACCCTATAACCCCATAGAAAACCCATAGACACCCTATAACCCCATAGAGACGCTATAACCCCATATAGACCCCATAGAGACCCATAGAGACCCTATAACCCCATAGAGACCCTATAACCCCATATAGACCCCATAGAGACCCTATAACCCCATAGAGACCCATAGAGACCCTATAACCCCATAGAGACCCTATAACCCCATAGAGACCCTATAACCCCATAGAGACCCCATAGAGACCCCACAGAGACCCTATAACCCCATAGAGACCCCATAGAGACCCCATAGAGACCCCATAGAGACCCTATAACCCCATAGAGACCCCATAGAGACCCATAGAGACCCTATAACCCCATAGGGACCCTATAACCCCATAGAGACCCCATAGAGACTCCATAGAGACCCTATAACCCCATAGGGACCCTATAACCCCATAGAGACCCCATAGAGACCCATAGGGACCCTATAACCCCATAGAGACCCCATAGAGACCCTATAGAGACCCTATAACCCCATAGAGACCCATAGAGACCCTATAACCCCATAGAGACCCTATAACCCCATAGAGACCCATAGAGACCCTATAACCCCATAGAGACCCCATAGAGACCCTATAGAGACCCTATAACCCCATAGAGACCCATAGAGACCCTATAACCCCATAGAGATCCCATATAATCCCATTAAATCCCATATAACCCCATTAAACCCCATTAAATCCCATATAACCCCATATAACCCCATATAACCCCACCTACCCTGGCTGCGGTGGCGGCTGCCAACAATCCGGGCGCCGCCATTGGCCACAGCGGGGCCGTGAGCTCCAATAGGAACGCGGCGTCGTTGGTGACGTCGGCCACCAGCCTATGGGAGGGCAGCAGGGCTGTGATGTCATCAATGGGGCTGTGACGTCATCAATGGGGTGATGACATCATCACTCACCGCCATTGCTTGGCCTCGCAGTCCAGGGCGCTCCTATGGGGGAAAGAATAGACCAGTATAGACCAGTATAGACCAGTTTGGACCAGTATGGACCAGTATGGACCAGTATAAACCAGTATGGATCAGTATGGACCAGTATGGACCAGTATGGACCAGTATGGACCAGTATAAACCAGTATGGATCAGTATGGACCAGTATGGACCAGTATGGACCAGTATGGACCAGTATAGACCAGTATGGACCAGTATGGACCAGTATAGACCACTATGGACCAGTATAGACCAGTATGGACCAGTATAGACCAGTATAGACCAGTATGGACCAGTATGGACTGGTATGGACCAGTATAAACCAGTATGGACCAGTATGGACTGGTATGGACCGGTACGGACCAGTATAGACCAGTATAAACCAGTATGGACCAGTATAGACCAGTATAGACCAGTATGGACCAGTATAGACCGGTATGGACCAGTATGGACCAGTATAAGCCAGTATGGACCAGTATAGACCAGTATGGACCAGAATGGACCAGTATAGATCAGTATGGACTGGTATAGACCAGTATGGACCGGTATGGACCAGTATGAACCAGTATGGACCAGTATGGACCAGTATGGACCAGTATGGCCCAGTCCTCACCCCTGTATGGAGGCGAATGCGATGCGTGTCACCATCCCAACTCCATCTGTGGGGTGAAAAAGGACAATTTGGGGTCATTTTGGGGTGAAAAAGGGCCATTTTAGGGTATTTTGGGGTGAAAAATGGCATTTTTGGGGTGAAAAAGGGCCATTTTGGGGTGAAAAGGGGCCATTTTGGGGCATTTTGGGGTGAAAAAGGGCCATTTTGGGGCTGAAAATGGGCTATTTTGGGTCATTTTGGCATTAAAAACGGTGGTTTTGGGGTGAAAAGGGGCTATTTTGGAGCATTTTGGGGTGAAAAAGGGCTATTTTGGGGCATATTGGGTTGAAAAGGGCTATTTTGGGGTGAAAAAAGGTGATTTTGGGGCATTTTGGGGTGAAAAAGGGCAATTTTAGGGCATTTTGGTGTTAAAAATGGCATTTTGGGGGTGAAAAAGGGGCATTTTGGGGTGGAAAAGGGCCATTTTGGGTCATTTTGGGGTGAAAAAGGGCCAGTTTGGGGTGGAAAAGGGCCATTTTGAGGTATTTTGGGGTGAAAAAGGGGGATTTGGGGGTGAAAAAGGGCCATTTTAGCGCATTTTGGTGTTAAAAATGGCATTTTTGGGGTGAAAAAGGGCTATTTTAGGGCATTTAGTGTTAAAAAAGGGCCTTTTTGGGGTGAAAAAGGGCCATTTTGGGGCATATTGGGTCGAAAAGGGCTATTTTGGGTTGAAAAAAGGCCATTTTGGACGATTTTGGGGTGAAAAAGGGCCATTTTAGGGCATTTAGTGTTAAAAAGGGCCTTTTTAGGGTGAAAAAGGGCCATTTTGGGGGTGTTTAGGGATGAAAAAGGGGGATTTTGGGGTGAAAAAGGGCCATTTTGGGGTGAAAAAGGGGGATTTTGGGGTGAAAAAGGGCCATTTTAGGGCATCTTGGTGTTAAAAATGGCATTTTGGGGGTGAAAAAGGGCCTTTTTGGGGTGAAAAAGGGGGATTTTGGGGTGAAAAAGGGGGATTTTGGGGTGAAAAAGGGGGATTTTGGGGTGAAAAAGGGACATTTTAGGGCATTTTGGTGTTAAAAATGGTATTTTGGGGGTGAAAAATGGCCATTTTGGGGGTATTCTAGGATGAAAAACGGCCTTTTTGTGGTGAAAAAGGGCCATTTTGGGGCATTTTGGGGTGAAAAGGGGCCATTTTAGGGCATTTAGTATTAAAAAGGGCCTTTTTAGGGTGAAAAAGGGCCATTTTGGGGGTGTTTAGGGATGAAAAAGGGTCATTTTGGGGTGAAAAGGGGATTTTGGGGTAAAAAAGAGCCATTTTGGGGCATTTTGGGGTGAAAAAGGGCCTTTCTGGGGTGAAAAAGGGGGATTTTGGGGTGAAAAAGGGGCATTTTGGGGTGGAAAAGGGCCATTTTGGGTCATTTTGGGGTGAAAAAGGGCCATTTTGGGTGAAAAAGGGCCATTTAGGGGTGAAAAAGGGCCATTTTGGGGCATTTTGGGGTGAAAAGGGGCCATTTTAGGGCATTTAGTGTTAAAATGGGCCTTTTTGGGGTGAAAAGGGGCCATTTTAGGGCATTTTGGGGTGAAAAAGGGGGATTTTGGGGTGAAAAAGGGCCATTTTGGGGCATTTTGGGTCAAAAAGGGCTATTTTGTGTTGAAAAAGGGCCATTTTGGACGACTTTGGGGTGAAAAAGGGCCATTTTGGGGTGAAAAAGGGGGATTTGGGGTGAAAAAAGGCCATTTTAGGGCATTTTGGTGTTAAAAATGGCATTTTTGGGGTGAAAAAGGGCCATTTTGGGGTGAAAAAGGGGCATTTTGGGGTGGAAAAGGGCCATTTTGGGCCATTTTGGGGTGAAAAAGGGCCATTTTGGGGTGAAAAAAGGCCATTTTAGGGCATTTTGGTGTTAAAATGGCATTTTTGGGGTGAAAATGGGCTATTTTGGGTCATTTTGGGTTAAAAATGGCATTTTTGGGGTGAAAAGGGGCTATTTTGGGACATTTTGGGTTTAAAAAGGGCAATTTTAGGGCTTTTTGGTGTTAAAAATGGCCTTTTTGGGGTGAAAAAGGGCTATTTGGGGAAATTTTGGGATGAAAAAGGGCCATTTTGGGCCATTTTGGGGTGAAAAAGGGCCATTTTGGGTTGGAAAAAGGGGATTTTGGGGGTGAAAAAAGGCCATTTTAGGGCATTTTGGTGTTAAAATGGCATTTTTGGGGTGAAAAAGGGGGATTTTGGGGTGAAAAAGGGCCATTTAAGGGTGAAAAAGGGCCATTTTGGGGTGAAAAAGGGGGATTTTGGGGTGAAAAAGGGCCATTTTAGGGTGAAAAAGGGCCATTTTGGGGTGAAAAAGGGCCATTTTGGGGTGAAAAGGGGCCATTTTAGGGCATTTTGGTGTTAAAAATGGCATTTTTGGGGTGAAAAAGGGCCATTTTGAGGTATTTTGGGGTGAAAAAGGGCCATTTTGGGGTGAAAAGGGGCCATTTTAGGGCATTTTGGTGTTAAAAATGGCATTTTTGGGGTGAAAAAGGGGGATTTTGGGGTGGAAAAGGGACATTTTAGGGTGAAAAGCGGGGATTTTGGGGTGAAAAAAGGAGATTTTGGGGTGAAAAAGGGGGATTTGGGGGTGAAAAAGGGCCATTTTAGGGTGAAAAAGGGCCATTTTGGGGCATTTTGGGTTGAAAAAGGGGTATTTTGGGGTGAAAAAGGGCCATTTTAGGGTGAAAAAGGGGGATTTGGGGGTGAAAAAGGGGCATTTTGGGGTGAAAAAGGGCCATTTTAGGGTGAAAAAGGGGGATTTTGGGGTGCAAAAGGGCCATTTTAGGGCATTTTGGTGTTAAAACTGGCATTTTGGGGGTGAAAAAGGGCCTTTTTGGGGTGAAAAAGGGCCATTTGGGGGCATTTTTGGGGTGAAAAGAGACATTTTAGGGCATTTTGGTGTTAAAAATGGCATTTTGGGATGAAAATGGACCATTTTGGACCATTTTGGGGTGAAAAAAGGCCATTTTGGGTTGGAAAATGGGATTTTTGGGTGAAAAAAGGCAATTTTAGGGCATTTTGGTGTTAAAATGGCATTTTTGGGGTGAAAAAGGGCCATTTTGGGGCATTTTGGGTTGAAAAAGGGGTATTTTGGGGTGAAAAGGGCCATTTTAGGGTGAAAAAGGGGGATTTTGGGGTGAAAAAGGGCCATTCTGGGGTGAAAAAGGGCCATTTTAGGGCATTTTGGTGTTAAAAATGGCATTTTGAGGGTGAAAAAGGGCCATTTTGGGGTGAAAAAGGGCCATTTTGGGTCATTTTGGGGTGAAAAAGGGCCATTTTGGGTGATTTTGGGGTGAAAATGGGGTATTTGGGGCTGTGACCTCGCAGTAACCATGTGAAGGTGGCTCCGGTGGCTGTGGCTGCTCCGTCCCCGACCCCGACGGCCTCAAACACGGCGCGAGTGGCAACGACCCCACACACGGAACTGCACAGAGCCTGCAACGGGACCCCATTACAACACATTATACCCCATTAGATCCCATTAGACCCCATTACACCCCATTAGATCCTATTGTACCCCATTAGATCCTATTGTACCCCAGTAAAACCCATTAAATCCCATTACACCCCATTAGATCCTATTGTACCCCATTAGATCCTATTGTACCCCATTAGACCCCATTACACCCCATTAGATCCTATTGTACCCCATTATACCCCATCAGACCCCATTAGATCCTATTGTACCCCATTAGATCCCATTAGACCCCATTAGATCCTATTGTACCCCATTAGACCCCATCAGACCCCATTAGATCCTATTGTACCCATTATACCCCATTATATCCCATTAAATCTCATATAACCCCATTACACCCCATTAAACCCCATTAAATCCCATATAACCCCATTAAACCCCATTACAACCCATTACCCCCCATTACACCCCATTAAATCCCTTATAACCCCATTAAACCCCATTAAACCCCATTAAACCCCATATAACCCCATATAACCCCATATAACCCCATATAACCCCCATTAAACCCCATATAACCCCATATAACCCCATATATCCCATATAACCCCATTGACTCCCATTACCTGCGCACAGTCCCATTGCTGATACCCCATATAACCCCATTACCCCCCATTAAACCCCATATAACCCCATTAAACCCCATTAAATCCCATATAACCCCATTATACCCCACTAAATCCCATATAACCCCATTAACTCCCATATAACCCCATTAAATCCCATTAAACCCCATTAAATCCCATATAACCCCATATAACCCCATATAACCCCATTAAACCCTATTAAATCCCATATAACCCCATATAACCCCATATAACCCCATTGACTCCCATTGACTCCCATAGACTCCCATTACCTGCGCACAGTCCCATTGCTGATACCGCAGATAACCCCATTACCCCCCATATAACCCCATTAACTCCCATATAACCCCATATACCCCCCATTATCCCCCATATAACCCCATTAAATCCCATATAACCCCATTAAATCCCATATAACCCCATATACCCCCATATACCCCCATATCCCCCCATATAACCCCATATAACCCCATATAACCCCATATAACCCCACATATCCCCCATATAACCCCATATAACCCCATATAACCCCATATAACCCCATATAACCCCATTAAATCCCATATATAACCCCATTACCCCCCATTACACCCCATATAACCCCATATACCCCCATAGACTCCCATAGACTCCCATTGACTCCCATAGACTCCCATTGACTCCCATTGACTCCCATAGACTCCCATTGACTCCCGTTGACTCCCATTGACTCCCATAGACTCCCATTGACTCCCATTGACCCCCATTGACTCCCATTGACTCCCATTGACCCCCATAGACTCCCATTGACTCCCATTGACTCCCATTGACTCCCATAGACTCCCATTGACTCCCATTGACTCCCATAGACTCCCATTGACTCCCATTGACTCCCATTGACTCCCATTACCTGCGCACAGTCCCATTGCTGATACCCCATATAACCCCATTGACTCCCATATACCCCCATAGACTCCCATATACCCCCATATAACCCCATATACCCCCATATAATCCCATATAACCCCATATAACCCCATTAACTCCCATATAACCCCATATAACCCCATTAACTCCCATATAACCCCATATAACCCCATATACCCCCCATATAACCCCATATAACCCCATATACCCCCATACATCCCCATATAACCCCCTATAACCCCATATAACCCCATATACCCCCATATAACCCCATATACCCCCATATAACCCCATATAACCCCATATAACCCCATTGACTCCCATTGACTCCCATTGACTCCCATTACCTGCACGCAGTCCCATTGCTGATACCCCATATAACCCCATTACCCCCCATATAACCCCATATACCCCATATATCCCCATATAACCCCATATAACCCCATTAAACCCCATATAACCCCATTATCCCCCATTATCCCCATATAACCCCATTAACTCCCATATAACCCCATATAACCCCATATATCCCATATAACCCCATATAACCCCATAAGACCCCACAGCGCCCCCTGGTGGCCACTGCATGTAACTACACCCATAGAGCCCATCACTCCACAGCGCCACCTGGTGGCCACTGCATGTAACTACACCCATAGAACCCCATAGACCCCATATAACCCCATATATCCCATATAACCCCATATAACCCCATATAACCCCATATAACCCCATTAACTCCCATATAACCCCATATAACCCCATTAAATCCCATTGACTCCCATATACCCCCATATACCCCCATTGACCCCCATTACCTGCGCACAGTCCCATTGCTGATAGCGCAGATAATCCGGACTCACGCTCTGTGGGAACCCATTTGGCAGCAGCACCTTCTGGGGGGGGGGGGGGGTGTATTAAAACCCCTAAAAAACCCCCAAAATCCCCCGATTTCACCCCAAATCCGACCCCTCCCCCCTTATTTCAGTCCGTTCTTTCCATTTTTGCCCATTTTGAGCCGGTTTTTGCCCGTTTTTTGCTGGTTTTTAGCACTTTTTTTCCTACCTCCGCCGCTCGGAGAAGGGATGTTTTGAGGCGGGACCAGGCCGCGCTCGAACGTTCCGCCATTTTGTGGATGACCGGAAGCGCTGAGAGCGACTTCCGGTCCTCTATGGAAACGACTTCCGGTACTCTATGGTGACGCGCTGTGGAGGACTTCCGGTCCTCTATGGTGCCGTGCTGTGGAGAACTTCCGGTCCTCAGCAGTGCCGCGCTGGGAGCGACTTCCGGTAATCTATGGTGCCTCGATGTGGAGGACTTCCTGTCCTCTATGGTGCCTCGCTGGGAACGACTTCCGGTACTCTATGGTCCCCCATTGAAACTCTCTAGGAGCTGAGTCCTCCAGGCCTCTCTATGGTTTCCGGGACGCTCTAGGCCGATGACTTCCGGTACTCTATGGTCGCTGTGCCCCTCTGGCATCTCTTCCCCCCCTCTCTATGGTCTCAGCCCCCCCCCATAAGAGCCACAGGGACCCATAGGAATGGAAGAAAGGCTTTATTGGGGGGGGGGGCTCTTGTGGGGCACCCGTGGGTGCTATGGGGCAGCTATGGGGCAGCCAATGGTGCTATGGGGCAGCCTATAGGGCAGCCAGGGGTGCTATGGGGCAGCCTTGGTTTCTGTGGGGCACCATGGGGCAGCTATGGGGCACCCAGGGGTTCTATGGGGGCCGTAGGGGGGCACCCATGGGTGCTATGGGGTTCTATGGGGTTCTATGGGGCGCTATGGGGTTCCTTATGGAGTCACTTCTTGGCTATCTTGGTCTGTTTGTGCTTCGGAGGAGCCCAGCGCAGACAGATGGAGTCCACTATAAAAGGGAAGGGGGGGGGGAGAGATAATGAGCGTTAATTAATTAACATAGGAGGCGCTAATTAACAAAGACAGGGCACTAATTAAGACAGAAGAGGTTAATTAACATCATGGGGGGGGTTGGGGTCGTTAATGAAGGGTTGTTAATGAGTTAATTACCTGTAATGAGGGGGGGGTTAGGGTTGGAAGTAATGGGGCGGGGGGGGAGATAATGAGCGTTAATTAATTAACATAGGAGGCGCTAATTAACGAACAAAGGGCACTAATTAAGACAGAAGAGGTTAATTAACATCATGGGGGGGTTTGGGGTCGTTAATGAAGGGTTGTTAATGAGTTAATTACCCATAATGGGGGGAGGGAGCAATGGAAGGGAGTTGAGATAGTTAACGAGTATAAGGTGGGGGGGGGGAGGGATAAAGAGCCCTAATTAATTACCATAGGAGGCGCTAATTAACGAACAAAGGGCACTAATGAACACAGAAGAGGTTAATTAACATCATGGGGGGGGTTGGGGTCGTTAACGAGGGGTTGTTAATGAGTTAATTACCTGTAATGAGGGGAGGGAGTAATGGAAGGGAGTTGAGGTAGTTAACCTGTATAAGGTGGGGGGGGGGGGGGATAAAGAGCCCTAATTAATTACCATAGGTGGCGCTAATTAACGAACAAAGGGCACTAATGAACACAGAAGAGGTTAATTAACGTGATGGGGTCGTTAATGAAGGGTTGTTAATGAGTTAATGACCTGTAATGGGGGGTTTCTTGTACTGGGCGCTCTTGAGATGCTCCTCCACCAGTTTGGGGGTGACGCAGATGACGTGCTGCCCCTTCCAGTACTTGACCATGTTGAGGGACTGCAGGGTGCTGATGATGTCGGTCTGCGTGATGCTCGTCATCTGGCTGGGTATAGAGACACTGGGTTATAATGGGGGGCAATGGGGGGCAATGGGAGTCAATGGGGGGCAATGGGAGTCAATGGGAGGCAATGGGAGGCAATGGGAGGCAATGGGAGTCAATGGGGGGCAATGGGGGGCAATGGGGGGCAATGGGAGGCAATGGGGGGCAATAGGAGCCCAATAGGAGGGACTGGGAGGGGACTGGGATAGACTGGGATGGACTGGGAGGGAACTGGGGGGCAATGGGAGTCAATGGGAGGCAATGGGGGGCAATGGGGGTCAATGGGAGTCAATGGGAGGCAATGGGGGGCAATGGGGGTCAATGGGAGTCAATGGGAGTCAATGGGACTCAATGGGAGTCAATGGGAGTCAATGCAACTCAATGGGGTCAATGGGAGGCAATGGGAGTCAATGGGAGTCAATGGGAGACAATGGGGGGCAATGGGGGCAATGGGGGGCAATGGGAGGCAATGGGAGTCAATGGGACTGCAGGGTGCTGATGATGTCGGTCTGCGTGATGCTCGTCATCTGGCTGGGTATGGATACACTGGGTTATACTGGGGGGCAATGGGGGGCTATGGGGGGCTATGGGGGTCAATGGGAGTCAATGGGAGTCAATGGGGGGCAATGTGGGGCAATGGGAGACAATGGGGGGCAATAGGAGCCCAATAGGAAGGACTGGGAGGGAACTGGGATAGACTGGGATAGACTGGGACCCAATGGAAGGCAATGGGAGTCAATGGGAGGCAATGGGGGGCAATGAGAGTCAATGGGGGGCAATGGGGGGCAATGGGGGGCAATGGGAGTCAATGGGGGGCAATGGGAGTCAATGGGAGGCAATGGGACTCAATGGGAGTCAATGGGAGTCAATGGGAGGCAATGGGGGGCAATGGGAGGCAATGGGAGGCAATGGGGGACAATGGGAGGCAGTGGGGGGCAATGGGTCTAAATGGGAGTCAGTGGATCTCAGTGGGAGTCAATGGGACTCAATGGGAGTCAATGGGACTCAATGGGAGTCAATGGAACTCAATGGGACTCAATGGGGGGCAATGGGGGGCAATGGGAGACAATGGGAGTCAATGGGAGTCAGTGGGAGGCAATGGGAGGCAATGGGAGGCAATGGGGGGCAATGGGGGGCAATGGGGGGCAATGGGAGGCAATGGGAGCCCAATAGGAGCCAATGGGGGGCAATAGGAGCCCAATAGGAGGGACTGGGAGGGGACTGAGTTAGACTGGGATGGACTGGGAGGGAACTGGGGGGCAATGGGGGGCAATGGGGGGCAATAGGAGCCCAATAAGAGGGACTGGGAGGGGACTGGGATAGACTGGGATGGACTGGGATGGACTGGGAGCCCAATGGGGGGCAATGGGAGGCAATAGGAGCCAATGGGGGGCAATAGGAGCCCAATAGGAGGGACTGGGAGGGGACTGGGATAGACTGGGATGGACTGGGATGGACTGGGAGCCCAATGGGGGGCAATGGGAGGCAATGGGAGGCAATGGGGGGCAATGGGAGGCAATGGGAGGCAATGGGGGGCAATGGGAGGCAATGGGAGGCAATGGGGGGCAATGGGAGCCCGATAGGAGCCAATGGGGGGCAATAGGAGCCCAATAGGAGGGACTGGGAGGGAACTGGGATAGACTGGGATAGACTGGGACCCAATGGGAGGCAATGGGAGTCAATGGGAGGCAATGGGGGGCAATGGGGGGCAATGGGAGGCAATGGGAGTCAATGGGAGTCAATGGGAGTCAACGGGAGTTAATGGGACTCAATGGAACTCAATGGGAGTCAATGGGAGTCAATGGGAGTCAATGGGAGCCAATGGGACTCAATGGGAGTCAATCGGGGGCAATGGGGGGCAATGGGAGTCAATGGGGGGCAATGGGGGGCAATGGGAGTCAATGGGGGGCAATGGGAGGCAATGGGGGGCAATGGGACTCAATGGAACTCAATAGGAGTCAATGGGACTCAATGGAACTCAATAGGACTCAATGGGGGTCAATAGGAGTCAATGGGGGGCAATGAGAGTCAATGGGACTGCAGGGTGCTGATGATGTCTGTCTGCGTGATGCTCGTCATCTGGCTGGGAATGGGGTTACTAAGTTAGACTGGGTTATACTGGGATGGACTGGGAGTCAATGGAGTCAATGGGGGGCAATGGGGGGCAATGGGAGGCAATGGGACTCAATGGGGGTCAATGGG
Organism: Coturnix japonica; assembly: GCF_054131305.1. Classification (NCBI taxonomy): domain Eukaryota; kingdom Metazoa; phylum Chordata; class Aves; order Galliformes; family Phasianidae; genus Coturnix; species Coturnix japonica. The sequence continues at coordinate 211,196 of NW_028189011.1, read as the reverse complement.
GGGCAATGAGAGTCAATGGGAGTCAATGGGGGGCAATGGGAGGGAATGGGAGACAATGGGAGTCAATGGGGGGCAATGGGACTGCAGGGTGCTGATGATGTCCGTCTGCGTGATGCTCGTCATCTGGCTGGGTATAGAGACACTGGGTTAGACTGGGGGGCAATGGGGGGCAATGGGAGTCAATGGGGGGCAATGGGAGTCAATGGGAGGCAATGGGAGGCAATGGGGGGCAATGGGGGGCAATGGGAGGCAATGGGAGGCAATGGGAGTCAATGGGGGGCAATGGGGGGCAATGGGAGGCAATGGGAGTCAATGGGGGGCAATGGGGGGCAATGGGGGGCAATGGGAGGCAATGGGGGGCAATAGGAGCCCAATAGGAGGGACTGGGAGGGGACTGGGATAGACTGGGATAGACTGGGATGGACTGGGATGGACTGGGAGCCCAATGGGGGGCAATGGGAGGCAATGGGGGGCAATGGGGGGCAATAGGAGCCCAATAGGAGGGACTGGGAGGGGACTGGGATAGACTGGGATGGACTGGGAGGGAACTGGGAGGCAATGGGAGTCAATGGGGGGCAATGGGACTCAATGGGACTCAATGGGAGTCAATGGAACTCAGTGGGAGTCAATGGGAGGCAATGGGAGTCAGTGGGGTCAATGGAGTCAATGGGACTCAATGGGAGTCAATGGAACTCAGTGGGACTCAATGGGGGTCAATGGGAGGCAATGGGAGACAATGGGAGTCAATGGAGTCAATGGGACTCAATGGGACTCAATGGGGGTCAATGGGAGGCAATGGGAGTCAATGGGAGGCAATGGGAGGCAATGGGAGTCAATGGGAGGCAATGGGAGGCAATGGGAGGCAATGGGAGGCAATGGGAGGCAATGGGGGGCAATGGGGGGCAATGGGAGTCAATGGGAGTCATTGGAACTCAGTGGGAGTCAATGGGAGTCAATGGGAGTCAATGGGGGGCAATGGGAGTCAATGGGAGTCAATGGGGGGCAATGGGAGTCAATGGGAGTCAATGGGAGGCAATGGGAGGCAATGGGAGTCAATGGGACTCAATGGGAGTCAATGGGAGTCAATGGGAGTCAATGGGAGTCAATGGGGGCAATGGGAGGCAATGGGGGGCAATGGGGGGCAATGGGGGGCAATGGGAGTCAATGGGAGTCAATGGGGGGCAATGGGGGGCAATGGGGTTCAATAGGAGCCAATGGGGGGCAATAGGAGCCCAATAAGAGGGACTGGGAGGGGACTGGGATGGACTGGGAGGGAACTGGGGGGTCAATGGGAGTCAATGGGGGGCAATGGGACTCAATGGGACTCAATGGGAGTCAATGGAACTCAGTGGGAGTCAATGGGAGGCAATGGGAGGCAATGGGAGGCAATGGGGGGCAATGGGAGGCAATGGGAGCCAATACTGGTCTATACTGGTCTATACTGGTCCATACTGGTCTATACTGGTCTATATTGGTCCATACTGGTCTATACTTGTCCATACTGGTCCATACTGGTCTATACTGGTCCATACTGGTCTATACCGGTCCATACCGGTCCATACTGGTCCCTATTGGTCCATACTGGTCCATACTGGTTTATACTGGTGTACCTGAGGTCCTTGATGGACAGGGTCCCCCTGAAGTCCCTGAGGATCTCCAGCAGCACCCAGGACCAGTAGCTGCGGTAGCTCAACTTGCCCAGGTCTGATAAGGGCTTCTCTGGGGAGCCCACGGTGCTCTCCAGCTTGGACAGCTCGTAACCTAGGGGATGAACCCAAAAAGAGCCGAAATTAACCCAAAAATGGCATGAATATGGACCTAAATGGAACTAAATGGCCTTAAATGGACCTAAAATGGTCCTAAATCGACCTAAATGGACCCAAAATTGGCCCTATATGGCCTTAAATGGACCCAAAATGGTCCAAAATTGGCCCTAAATGGACCTAAATGGCCTTAAATGGGCCTAAGATGGTCCTAAATCGACCTAAATGGACCCAAAATGGCCCAAAATGGCCCTAAATGGACCTAAAATGGTCCTGAATCGACCTAAATGGACCCAAAATGGCCCAAAATTGGCCCTAAATGGACCTAAATGGACCTAAAATGGTCCTAAATCGACCTAAATGGACCCAAAATTGGCCCTATATGGCCTTAAATGGACCTAAAATGGTCCTAAATCGACCTAAATGGACCCAAAATTGGCCCTATATGGCCTTAAATGGACCCAAAATGGCCCAAAATTGGCCTTAATGGACCCAAAATTGGCCCTATATGGCCTTAAATGGCCCCAAAATGGCCCCAAATAACCCCCAAATAACCTCAAAATAACCCCAAATAACCCCAAAATAGCCCTAAATTGCCCCAAAATGCCCCAAAATGGCCGTAAATGGCCCCAAATAACCCCAAAATAACCCCAAATAACCCCAAAATGGCCCCATATAACCCCCTAAAAGGCCCCAAATAACCCCAAAATAGCCCCAAAATGGTCCTAAATGGCCCCAAAATGGCCCTAAATTACCCCAAAATGGCCCTAAATTGCCCCAAAATAACCCCAAAATGGCCCCAAATAACCCCAAAATGGCCCCAAATAACCTCAAAATAACCCCAAATAACCCCAAAATAAACCCAAAATGGCCATAAATGGCCCCAAAATGGCCCTAAATTGCCCCAAAATGCCCCAAAATGGCCGTAAATGGCCCCAAAATGGCCCCAAATAACCCCAAAAAGCCCCAAAATGGCCGTAAATGGCCCCAAAATGTCCCCAAATAACCCCAAAATGGCCGTAAATGGCCCCAAAAAGCCCCAAAATGGCCCTAAATTGCCCCCAAAATAACCCCAAAATGGCTGTAAATGGCCCCAAAATGGCCCCAAATAACCCCAAAATAACCCCAAAATGGCCCCATATAACCCCCTAAAAGGCCCTAAATAACCCCAAATAACCTCAAAATAACCCCAAAATGGCCCCAAAATGGCCGTAAATGGCCCCAAAATGGCCCTAAATTGCCCCAAAATGGCCCCCAAAATGGCCGTAAATTGCCCCAAAATGGCCCCAAAATGGCCCTAAATTGCCCCAAAATGCCCCAAAATGGCCGTAAATGGCCCCAAAATGGCCCCAAAATGGCCCTAAATTGCCCCAAAATGGCCGTAAATGGCCCCAAAATGGCCCTAAATTGCCCCAAAATGGCCGTAAATGGCCCCAAAATGGCCCTAAATTGCCCCAAAAAGCCCCAAAATGGCCGTAAATGGCCCCAGAATGGCCCTAAATTGCCCCAAAATGGCCCTAAATTGCCCCAAAAAGCCCCAAAATGGCCCTAAATTGCCCCAAAATGGCCGTAAATTGCCCCAAAATGGCCGTAAATGGCCGTAAATGGCCCCAAAATGGCCGTAAATGGCCCTAAATAACCCCAAAATAACCCCAAATAACCCCAAAATGGCCCCATATAACCCCCTAAAAGGCCCCAAATAACCCCAAAATGGCCCCAAAATGGCCCTAAATTGCCCCAAAAAGCCCCAAATAACCCCAAAATTGCCCTAAATAACCCCAAAATAACCCCAAAATGGCCCCAAATAACCCCAAAATCGCCCCAAATAACCTCAAAATAACCCCAAATAACCCCAAATAACCCCAAAATGGCCGTAAATGGCCCCAAAATGGCCGTAAATTGCCCCAAAATGGCCCAAAATGGCCGTAAATGGCCCCAAAATGGCCGTAAATTGCCCCAAAATGGCCGTAAATGGCCCCAAAATGCCCCAAAATGGCCGTAAATTGCCCCAAAATTCCCCAAAATGGCCCTAAATTGCCGTAAATGGCCCCAAAATAGCCCTAAATAACCCCAAAATCGCCCCAAATAACCCCAAATAACCTCAAAATAACCCCAATTAACCCCAAAATAACCCCAAAATGGCCGTAAATTGCCCCAAAATGGCCGTAAATTGCCCCAAAATGGCCGTAAATTGCCCCAAAATGCCCCAAAATGGCCGTAAATGGCCCCAAAATGACTCACTGAACGCGATGAGGAACTTCCCGTATCCGCGGCGCTGATACGGCGGCAGCGTCAGGATACACGCGACGTTGTTACCGTCGGGGGACTCCTTCTCCTGGGGACACAACAACACAACATCACAATAACACAATGATACAACAATACAATGACACAATGATACAACAATACAATGATACAACATCACAATGATACAATATCACAATAACAATACAACTCCTTCTCCTGGGGACACAACAACACAACATCACAATGATACAACAGTGATACAACATCACAATGATACAACAACACAATGATACAACAACACAATGATACAACAGCACAATGATACAACAATACAATGATACAACATCACAATAACACAACGACACAACATCACAATGATACAACAACACAATGATACAACAACACGATGATACAACAACACAATGATACAACATCACAATGATACAACAGTGATACAACATCACAATGATACAACAATACAATGATACAACAACATAATGATACAACATCACAATGATACAACAACACAATGATACAACAACACAATGATACAACATCACAATGATACAACAACACAACAACACAACATCACAATGATACAACAACACAATGATACAACAACACAATGATACAACAACACAATGATACAATGATACAACAACACAATGATACAACAACACAATGATACAACATCACAATGATACAACATCACAATGATACAACAGTGATACAACATCACAATGATACAACAACACAATGATACAACAACACAATGATACAACGACACAATGATACAACATCACAATGATACAACAACACAATGATACAACAATACAATGATACAACGACACAATGATACAACAACACAATGATACAACATCACAATGATACAACAACACAATGATACAACAACACAATGATACAACAACACAATGATACAACAATACAATGATACAACAACACAATGATACAACAACACAATGATACAACATCACAATAACAACACAACTCCTTCTCCTGGGGACACAACAACACAACAACACAATGATACAACGATACAACAACACAATGATACAACTATACAATGACACAATGATACAACTATACAATGACACAATGATACAACAACACAATGATACAACATCACAATGATACAACAACACAATGATACAACATCACAATGATACAACAACACAATGATACAACGACACAATGATACAACAACACAATGATACAACGACACAATGATACAACAACACAATGATACAACAACACAATGATACAACAACACAATGATACAACAACACAATGATACAACAATACAATGATACAACAAGACAATGATACAACAACACAATGATACAACAGTACAATGATACAACAGTACAATGATACAACAGTACAATGATTACAACGACACAATGATACAATACAATGATACAACAACACAATGATACAACAATACAATGATACAACAACACAATGATACAACAGTGATACAACAACACAATGATACAACAACACAATGATACAACAACACAATGATACAACAACACAATGATACAACAATACAATGATACAACAACACAATGATACAATACAATAACAATACAACTCCTTCTCCTGGGGACACAACAACACAACGACACAATGATACAACAGTGATACAACATCACAATGATACAACAACACAATGATACAAGAACACAACAACACAACACATACTGACCTTAGAGAAGTAGCCAACGATGTGCGCCCCCTGTCGATCCACAACAACACAACAACACAACAACACAACAACACCACAACACAACAACACAACAACACAACACCACAACACCACAACAACAACACAATACAACAACACAACACAACAACACAACACAACACAACACAACACAACAACACAACAACACAAACTCAACACAACAACACAACAACACAACATCACAACAACACAACACAACAACACAACACAACATCACAACACAACAACACAACACAACACAACACAACACAACAACACAACACAACAACACAACACAACAACACAACAACACAACATCACAACAACACAACACAACAACACAACACAACACAACACAACACACTGACCTTAGAGAAGTACCCAACGATGTGCGCCCCCTGTCGATCCACAACACAACAACACAACAACACAACACAACAACAACACAACACCACAACAACACAACATCACAACAACACAACAACACAACACAACAACACAACAACACAACACAACAACACAACACAACAACACAACACAACAACACAACAACACAATAACACAACATCACAACACCACAACACAACAACATCACAACACAATAACACAACAACACAACAACACAACATCACAACAACACAATAACACAACAACACAACACAACACAACAACACAACATCACAACAACACAATAACACAACAACACAACACAACACAACAACACAACATCACAACAACACAATAACACAACAACACAACACAACACAACAACACAACATCACAACAACACAATAACACAACAACACAACACAACATCACAACAACACAATAACACAACAACAACACAACAACACAACACAACATCACAACAACACAATAACACAATGATACAACAACACAATGATACAACATCACAACAACACAGCACACACTGACCTTAGAGAAGTAGCCGACGATGTGCGCCCCCTGCCGATCCACCTCAGTGAGCAGGTAGAACACGAAGGGCTCCACGTCGAAGTACAGCGTCTTGTGGTCCAGGAACAGCTTGGCCAGCAGGCACAGGTTCTGGCAGTAGATCTATGGGGCACGTGGGGGGCACAGCCCCATATCACCCCATAGCCCCCCATATCCACCCCATAAACCCCCATATCACCCCATAGCCATCCTATATTCCCCACCCATAACCCCATGACCCCCCATATCACCCCATAGCCCCCCATATCCCCCCCCATAACCCCATAACCCCCCATATCTCCCCATAGCCCCCCCATATCCACCCCCCATAACCCCATAACCCCCCATATCTCCCCATATCCACCCCATAACCCCTCATATCCCCCCCCATATCACCCTATATCCCCCCATATCTCCCCATATCCACCCCATAACCCCTCATATCCCCCTATATCCCCCCACATCTCCCCATATCCACCCCATAACCCCTCATATCCCCCCCATATCTCCCCATATCCCCCCCCCATAACCCCATAACCCCCCATATCTCCCCATATCACCCATATCCCCCCATATCTCCCCATATCCCCCCCATATCCCCCTATATCTCCCCATATCCACCCCATAACCCCTCATATCCCCCCATATCCACCAAATACCCCCCCATATCCACCCCATAACCCCTCATATCCCCCTATATCCCCCCATATCTCCCCATATCCACCCCATAACCCCTCATATCCCCCCCATATCCCCCCATATCCCCCCCCCATAACCCCATAACCCCCCATATCTCCCCATATCACCCATATCCCCCCATATCTCCACATATCCACCCCATAACCCCCCATATCTCCCCATACTCCCCCATATCCCCCCCATACTCCCCCATATCCCCCCCATAACCCCATAACCCTCCATATCTCCCCCCATATCCCCCCATATCAGCCCCATATCCCCCACTATGACCCCATATCCCCCCCATAACCCCCATATCCCCTACCATAACCCCATATCTCCCTATATCCCCCCCATAACCCCCCATATCTCCCCATACTCCCCCATATCCCCCCCATAACCCCATATCCCCCCCATATAACCCCCATATCCCCCCCATAACGCCATATCCCCCCATATCCCCCCATATCTCCCTATATCCACCCCATATCCCCCCATTTCTCCCTATATTCACCCCATATCTCCCTATATCCACCCCATATCTCCCCATATCTCCCTATATCCACCCCATATCTCCCCATATCTCCCTATATCCACCCCATATCTCCCCATATCCCCCCCCATATCACCCCATATCCCCCCATATCTCCCCATATCACCCATATCCCCCCATATCTCCCCATATCCACCCCATATCCCCCCATATCTCCCTATATCCACCCCATATCTCCCCATATCTCCCCACCTTGTGGTCTTTGCCATCCACCTCATAGACCGAGATGTTGCTCTTGCGGTAGATCTCCCTTCCCGGGGGCTGCCTCCATTGGCACTGACCCTGCAGATGACCACACGCGTGTCAACACGCGTGTACTTGGCATGTCACACATGTCACACGCGTGTCACCAACAACATGGATGCATATGGGCCCATTTATCAAGGCAACACCCTCATAACCAAGCATCCCCGTGTCCCTATGTGTCCCGTGTGCCCCCTAAGCATGTCATACATGTTCCTAAGCGTGTGACACACGTGTTGTTGGCGTGTCCCATGCGTGACCCACCAGATGGAGGCACACAGATGCATCTGAGCCCATTTATCAAGGCAGCACCCACATAACCAAGTCCCTATGTGTCCCGTGTGCCCCCCTAAGCGTGCCATACGTGTCCCTAAGCGTGTGACACGCGTGTCGTTGGCGTGTTCCAGGCGTGACCCACCAGATGGAGGCACACAGATGCATCTGAGCCCATTTATCAAGGCAGCACCCACATAACCAAGCCCCTATGTGCCCCCTAAGCGTGTCATACGTGTCCCTAAGCGTGTGACACGCGTGTTGGTGGCGTGTTATATGCGTGACCCACCAGATGGAGGCACACAGATGCATCTGAGCCCATTTATCAAGGCAGCACCCACATAACCAAGTCCCCTATGTGTCCCATGTCCCCCCTAAGCGTGTCATACGTGTTCCTAAGCACGTGACACGTGTGTTGTTGGCGTGTTATATGCGTGACCCACCAGATGGAGGCACACAGATGCATCTGAGCCCACTTATCAACCCACATAACCCACATAACCAAGCCCCTATGTGTCCCGTGTGCCCCCCTAAGCGTTCCTAAGCGTGTGACACGCGTGTTGTTGGCGTGTTCCATGCGTGACCCACCAGATGGAGGCGGTAGGTCCTCTCGTACTTCATGTATTTGAGGCAATACTCGCAGATCCAGAGCTTGGGTTGTTTGCCATAATCCTCGGGGAAGGGGGAGAAATACCAGGCGTCGATCTCATAGCGCCCTATGTGGATCTTGTCCACGTATTTCACTTTGGTGATCTGAAATTGGGGGGAAAAAAGGCGATTTTGGGGCTGTTCTTCACACTTAGGGGTCCCTATGGGGTGGGAGGGGGGAGATTTGGGGGGAAAAAGGGGGATTTGGGGGGAAAAAAGGGGGGTTTGGGGGTGAAAAAGGAGTATTTGGGGTGGAAAATGGGAATTTTGGGGGGAAAAAGGGAATTTTGGGGGGAAAAAAGGGGGATTTGGGGGTGAAAAAGGGGGATTTTGGGGTGAAAAAAGGCCTTTTTGGGGCTGTTCTTCACCCATAGAGGTCCCTATGGGGTGGGAGAGGGGAGATTTGGGAGGAAAAAGGGGGATTTTGGGGCTGTTCTTCACGCTTAGGGGTCACTATGGGGTGGGAGAGGGGAGATTTGGGGGGAAAAAGGGAGATTTTGGGGCTGTTCTTCACCCTTAGGGGTCCCTATGGGGTGGGAGAGGGGAGATTTGGGAGGAAAAAGGGGGATTTGGGGGTAAAAAAGGGGGATTTTGGGGTGAAAAAAGGCCTTTTTGGGGCTGTTCTTCACGCTTAGGGGTCCCTGTGGGGTGGGAGAGGGGAGATTTGGGGGGGAAAAGGGGGATTTTGGGGTGAAAAAAGGCCTTTTTGGGGCTGTTCTTCAACCTTAGGGGTCCCTATGGGGTGGGAGAGGGGAGATGTGGGGGGAAAAAGGGGGATTTTGGGGTGGAAAAGGGGGATTTGGGGGTGAAAAAGTGGGATTTTGAGGGGAAAAAAGGCCTTTTGGGGGCTGTTCTTCACCCTTAGGGGTCCCTATGGGGTGGGAGAGGGGAGATTTGGGGGGAAAAAGGGGGACTTTGGGGTGAAAAAAGGCCTTTTCGGGGCAGTTCTTCATCCTTAGGGGTCCCTATGGGGTGGGAGAGGGGAGATTTGGGGGGAAAAGGGGGGATTTTGGGGTGGAAAAGGGGGATTTTGGGGTGAAAAAAGGCCTTTTTGGGGCTGTTCTTCACCCTTAGGGGTCCCTATGGGGTGGGAGAGGGGAGATTTGGGGGGAAAAAGGGGGATTTTGGGGTCAGACTCACTGCTTCATGTTCCTTTTCTAAGGCGGCCGTGGTGGGGTCCATCTCTGCGTAGGTCTGGGGGTCCCAGTATATCCCATTATACCCCATTATATTCTATTATATCCCATTATATCCCAGTATATCCCATTATATCCCATTATATTCTATTATATCCCATTATATCCCAATATATCCCATTATATCCCATTATATCCCAACATATCCCATTATATCCCATTATATCCCAGTATATCCCATTATACCTCATTATATCTCAATATATCCCATTAAATCCCATTATATCCCATTATACCCCATTATCTCCCATTATACCCCATTATATCCCATTATATTCTATTATATCCCATTATATCCCATTATACCCCATTATATCCCAATATATCCCATTAAATCCCATTGTTTCCCATTATACCCCATTACATCCCATTATATCCCATTACATCCCACTATATCCCATTAAATCCCATTCCATCCCACTGTATCCCATTATATCCCATTAAATCCGACTATATCCCATTAAATCCCACTATATCCCATTAAATCCCATTATATCCCATTAAATCCCATTATACCCCATTCCATCCCATTAAACCCCATTAAGCCCCATTAAATCCCATTAAATCCCATTCCATCCCAATATATCCCACTATATCCCATTAAATCCCATTAAATCCCATTAAATCCCACTATATCTCATTAAATCCCATTAAATCCCACTAAATCCCATTAAATCCCATTACATCCCATTAAATCCCACTATATCCCATTACATCCCATTATATCCCATTAAATCCCATTCCATCCCACTGTATCCCATTATATCCCATTAAATCCCACTATATCCCATTACATCCCACTATATCCCATTACATCCCATTAAATCCCATTCCATCCCACTATATCCCACTATATCCCACTAAATCCCATTCAATCCCATTACATCCCATTATATCCCATTACATCCCATTACATCCCATTATATCCCATTACATCCCATTAAATCCCACTAAATCCCATTACATCCCATTATCCCCCATTACATCCCATTACATCCCACTAAATCCCATTATATCCCATTAAATCCCCTTATATCCCACTATATCCCATTATACCCCACTACATCCCATTAAATCCCACTATATCCCATTAAATCCCATTAAACCCCATTAAATCCCACTATATCCCATTATATCCCATTCCATCCCATTAAATCCCACTATATCCCATTAAATCCCATTAAAACCCATTAAAACCCAGTCTACCCCATTAAACCCCATTATATCCCACTATATCCCATTATATCCCATTACAACCCATTACATCCCATTATACCCCATTACATCCCATTACATCCCATTAAATCCCACTATATCCCATTAAATCCCATTACATCCCACTATATCCCATTAAACCCCATTAAACCCCATTAAACCCCACTAAACCCCATTAAACCCCACTAAACCCCACTAAATCCCATTAAACCCCACTAAACCCCATTAAACCCCATTGAACCCCATATAACCCCACTGACCTTCTGGACGTGGTTGATCTCATCGTGTTTCCTTTTCTGGTTCCTGGTGATTTTTCGTTCCGGTTCCCCCTGAATTTCCCCCAAAAATTGTTCGGTGTTTTTTTGCACGGCGTCTTTTAGGGTTTTACTCAGCGCCAAACGGTTCCGGTCAACCCACTCATCCAACCGCCTGTTAACTGGGAACATACAACAACCCTATAGATCCTATATGGCCCTATAAGGCCCCATAAGGCCCCATAAGACCCCATAAGGCCCCAAAGGCCCTATAAGGTCCCATAAGACACTATAAGACCCCATAAGGCCCTATAAGGTCCTATAAGACCCTATAAGACACTACAAGATCCTATAAGACCCTATAAGGCCCTATAAGACCCCATAAGGCCCTATAAGGTCCCATAAGGCCCTATAAGACCCTATAAGACACTACAAGATCCTATAAGACCCTATAAGGCCCTATAAGACCCCATAAGGCCCTATAAGGTCCCATAAGGCCCTATAAGGTCCCATAAGACCCCATAAGGCCCTATAAGACCCCATAAGGCCCTATAAGGTCCCATAAGACACTATAAGACCCCATAAGGCCCTATAAGACCCCATAAGGCCCCATAAGACCCCATAAGGCCCTATAAGACCCTATAAGACACTACAAGATCCTATAAGACCCTATAAGGTCCTATAAGACCCCATAAGGCCCCATAAGGCCCCATAAGGCCCTATAAGACCCCATAAGACCCCATAAGGCCCTATAAGGTCCCATAAGACCCCATAAGGTCCCATAAGGCCCTATAAGGTCCCATAAGGCCCCATAAGGCCCCATAAGGCCCCATAAGGCCCTATAAGATCCCATAAGACCCCATAAGGCCCTATAAGACCCTATAAGACACTACAAGATCCTATAAGACCCCATAAGGCCCTATAAGGCCCTATAAGACTCCATAAGACCCCATAAGGCCCTATAAGACCCCATAAGGCCCTATAAGGCCCTATAAGGCCCTATAAGACCCTATAAGACACTACAAGATCCTATAAGACCCTATAAGGCCCTATAAGGTCCCATAAGGCCCTATAAGGTCCCATAAGACCCCATAAGGCCCCACAAGACCCCATAAGGCCCCATAAGACCCCATAAGGCCCTATAAGGTCCCATAAGGCCCTATAAGACCCCATAAGGCCCTATAAGACCCCATAAGGCCCTATAAGACCCTATAAGACGCTACAAGATCCTATAAGACCCTATAAGGCCCCATAAGACCCCATAAGGCCCTATAAGACCCCATAAGACCCCATAAGGCCCTATAAGACCCCATAAGGCCCTATATAGCCCCATAGCGGCCCTATAAAGCCCCATAGTGGCCCTATATAGCCCCATAGTGGCCCTATAAGCCCCATAGCGGCCCTATATAGCCCCATAGTGGCCCTATATAGCCCCATAGCGGCCCTATAGCGGGTATTTGGGGTGTTTTGGGGTTTTTTTGGGGTATTTGTAGGACTTACAGCCGACATAATGGACGTAGAACTCCTCGCGTCCCTCCTGCTCGTTGAGCCGCGACTGGATCACCTCCGCCGAGTCTATGGGGGAAATATAGGGGGTACAATGGGGTCGGGACCCCATAGGGCCCCATAGAGACCCACAGACCCCATAGAGACCCATATGGGCCCCATAGAACACCATAGAAGCCCCATAGAGACCCACAGACCCCATAGAGCCCCCATAAAGCTGGGATTGAATCACCTCCGCCGAGTCTATGGGGGAAATATAGGGGGTACAATGGGGTCGGGACCCCATAGAGACCCCATAACCCCATAGGGGCCCATAGAAACCCCAAAGGGCCCTACAGAAACCCCATAAAAACCTACAGGCCCTCACAGGGCCCCATAGGGCCCAACAGACCCCCATAAAGCCCCACAGAGCCCCATAGACCCCATATAAGACCCCATAGGCACCAATAAGACCCATATGGCCCCATAGACCCCACATAAGGCCCTACAGGCCCCATAGGGCCCCATAGACACCATATAAGGCCCTACAGGCCCCATAGGCCCCACAGACACCGCATAGACCCCATAGGGCCCCATAGACCCCACATAAGGCCCTACAGGACCCATAGGCCCCACAGACACACCATAGACCCCATAGGGCCCCACAGACCCCACATAAGGCCCTACAGGCCCCATAGACCCCCATAGGGCCCCATAGACACCACATAAGGCCCTACAGGCCCCATAGACCCCCATAGGGCCCCATAGACCCCACATAAGGCCCTACAGGCCCCATAGGCCCCACAGACACACCATAGACCCCCATAGGGCCCCACAGACACCCCATAGACCCCCATAGGGCCCCACAGACCCCACATAAGGCCCTACAGGCCCCATAGACCCCCATAGGGCCCCATAGACACCATATAAGGCCCTACAGGCCCCATAGGCCCCACAGACACCGCATAGACCCCATAGGGCCCCATAGACACCACATAAGGCCCTACAGGCCCCATAGGCCCCACAGACACCCCATAGACCTCCATAGGGCCCCACAGACCCCACATAAGGCCCTACAGGACCCATAGGCCCCACAGACACACCATAGACCCCCCATAGGCCCCACAGACACCCCATAGACCCCCATAGGGCCCCACAGACCCCACATAAGGCCCTACAGGACCCATAGGCCCCACAGACACACCATAGACCCCATAGGGCCCCATAGACACCCCATAGGGCCCCATAGGGCCCCACAGACCCCACATAAGGCCCTACAGGCCCCATAGACCCCCATAGGGCCCCATAGACCCCACATAAGGCCCTACAGGCCCCATAGGCCCCACAGACACCCTTTAAAGCCCCATAAGGCCCCATAGACGCCCACATAAGGCCCTACAGGACCCATAAGCCCCACAGACACCCCATAGAGCCCCACAGGGCCCCACAAACACCCCATAGAACACTATAGGGCCCCATAGACACCACATAAGGCCCTACAGGCCCCATAGACCCCATAGGGCCCCATAGACCCCAACACGGCGGCCATCTTGCCCCCCCCCAGGCGCCATCTTGCCCCCCCCCCCGGCCGCCATCTTGCCCCCCCCCCCAGCCGCCATCTTGCCCCCCCCCAGCCGCCATCTTGCCCCCCCCAGTCGCCATCTTGCCCCCCACCCGGCCGCCATCTTGCCCCCCCCCCACACAGCCGCCATCTTGCCCCCCCACCCGGCCGCCATCTTGCCCCCCCCCCCAGCCGCCATCTTGCCCCCCCCCAGCCGCCATCTTGCCCCCCCCAGTCGCCATCTTGCCCCCCACCCGGCCGCCATCTTGCCCCCCCCCCACACAGCCGCCATCTTGCCCCCCCACCCGGCCGCCATCTTGCCCACCCCCACACACAGCCGCCATCTTGCCCCCCCCAGCCGCCATCTTGCCCCCCCCCCCCACACACAGCCGCCATCTTGCCCCCCCCCCGGCCGCCATCTTGCCCCCCGTAGGCCCGACTCACGCCAGCTGCCGTCGGCCCGTCGGCACAGATAAGTCTCCCCGATCTCCACCGTCACTTCCGCCTCCCGGGGTGGGGGAGGGGGTGGGGGTGGAGGTGGGGGGGGTGGGGGAGGCCTCGGTCCCGCTTCAGCTCCCCCCGAGCCGCCATTTTCCGCCGGTACCGGAGGAGAAGAGAGAGAAGGAGAGTCCGCCATATTGGATTACGTGAGGGAGGGGGGGGAGGAAGAAGGCGTCGCGCCGGAAGTGACGCAAACGGTAGCCGGAAGTGAGTAATGCGGAAGCCGGAAGTAGGTGTACGGAGGCGCTGAGAGGGTAATGGCGGGACCGGAAGTTGGGTATAATCACGTGACGAGTCGCTAATTGGGCCCAATTTCCCCCTTTTTCAACCCAAAATCCCTTCTAGGATCCCCCCCTCGTTCCAGTATGGACCAGTAGGGACATATAGGAACCGCTATGGCCCGATAGAAGCTTTTATGACCACTTCCGCTTCCGCCCGTAGCCCCGCCTACGTCACTTCCGCCCGAAGCCTTGCCTACGTCACTTCCGCCCAAAGCCCTGTCTGTGCCACTTCCGCTTCCGCCCGAAGCCCCTCCCACTCACTTCCGTTTCCGGCTTCCGGCGGCTGTGTGAGTGGGGCTGGGGGCGGCATTGAGGGCCGACAGAGGCGGTTAATTGCGGCCTAATTAGCGTTAATTAGCGTTAATTAGAGCTAATTAGGTGCTCTGGGGAACACTGTGGGGCTCTATGGGGCGCTATGGGGTGTGTATAAGGCTCTATGGGTCTCTATGGGGTTCTATGGGGGTCTGTAATTAGTGCTAATTAATTAACGACTCATTAACGACCCGGAGCTCATTAAGGGCTCTAATTGCATGGCAGTAATTAATATGCATGGTGTTGATTGCACCCAATGCGTGGCGCTAATTAATATGCACGTGGCTCATTAATACACACAAGACTCATTAATATGCCCATGTCCATTAATATGCATGAAGCTAATTAATATGCACGGGGCTCATTAATATGCATGATGCCAACTCTAGTATGTTCATTGCAGTGTGCTAATTGATATGCGTTGTGCTAATTAATATGCACAGCACTTATTGTAATGTAGGCTGGTAATTGCATTCGCTGCCGTAATTAATATGCTAATTCACTGCTAATTAATATGCAGGATGCTAATTGCAGTATATGCTGTTAATGGCACTGTATTGCGTTAATTGTGTGGCTAATTAACATGCTTAATATGCATAGCAGTGTGCTATTGCGGTGTGTTCATTAATATGCACAACGTTAATTAATACGCATTGCTCTGCATTGGACTAATTGCAGTGTGCTCATTAATATGCACGGTGCTAATTACAATGTTAAGGAACTAGCCAAGTAGCCAATCAATCAATGAATTAGCCAATTAACAGACCAATTAACTAATTACCGCTCTTCTCTCCCCTCATTAAGGAGCTCAT
The DNA here is from genome assembly GCF_054131305.1 of Coturnix japonica. Taxonomy (NCBI): domain Eukaryota; kingdom Metazoa; phylum Chordata; class Aves; order Galliformes; family Phasianidae; genus Coturnix; species Coturnix japonica. The sequence continues at coordinate 194,473 of NW_028189011.1, read as the reverse complement.
TAGCAAAGGAGGTCATTAACGAACGGAGGAGTTCATTAATTAACGAAGGAGCTACTTAATTACCATAGGAGCTGGTTAATTACCTTAGGAGTTCCTTAATTACCATAGGAGCTGGTTAATTACCTTAGGAGTTCCTTAGTTACCATAGGAGCTCGTTAATTACCTTAGGAGTTCCTTAATTACCATAGGAGCTGCTTAATTACCTTAGGAGTTCCTTAATTAACATAGGAGCTGGTTAGTTACCTTAGGAGTTCCTTAATTACCATAGGAGCTGGTTAATTACCATAGGAGCTGGCGCTAATTAAGCAGCCAGTTACCATAGGAGCTCGTTAATTACCTTAGGAGTTCCTTAATTACCATAGGAGCTGGTTAATTACCATAGGAGCTGCCGCTAATTAAGCTGCCAGTTACCATAGGAGCTCGTTAATTACCTTAGGAGTTTCTTAATTACCATAGGAGCTGGTTAATAACCTTAGAAGTTCCTTAATTATCATAGGAGCTGGTTAATTACCATAGGAGCTGGCGCTAATTAAGCAGCCAGTTACCATAGGAGCTCGTTAATTACCTTAGAAGTTCCTTAATTATCATAGGAGCTGGTTAATTACCTTAGGAGTTCCTTAATTACCATAGGAGCTGGTTAATTACCTTAGGAGTTCCTTAATTACCATAGGAGCTCGTTAATTACCTTAGGAGTTCCTTAATTACCATAGGAGCTGGTTAATTACCTTAGGAGTTCCTTAATTACCATAGGAGCTGGTTAATTACCATAGGAGTTCCTTAATTACCATAGGTTAATTTCCATAGGAGCTGCTGCTAATTAGACAATCAATCACCCCAGGACCTTCTTCATTCCCCATCACCGGAAGGCGGCCATTAACGAACGAGCTAATGAATTAATTAGTGATGCCCCGCCCCCAGGTTCGTTACCGCCGCCTCCGTCGCTGGGCCCGGCTCCTGGTGCTTCAAAATGGCGCCTTGTGCGATGAACTGGCCAGGGTGGAAAGCAAATGGCTGCGGGCACGAAGCGAGAGACGCTTCCTCCTCACCCGGCTCCTCCAATACCGAGCCGCCTCTTTGAACCCTCAGCCAATCAGGAGGGCCAGGAGGAGGAGCGAAGGGGGGAGGAAGGGGGAAATGGGAGGGGAGATGGCTGCGGGGCAAGATGGCGGGTGGCAAGATGGCCGACAACAAGATGGCCGACAGCAAGATGGCCGACAGCAAGATGGACGATACCAAGATGGCCGACACCAAGATGGCCGACAAGATGGTGGATGGCAAGATGGCCGACTGAGAGATGGAAGGCAGCAAGATGGCCGACATCAAGATGGTGGCTGGCAAGATGATGGGCGGCAAGATGGCCGACACCAAGATGGCCGACACCAAGATGGCCGACTGCAAGATGATGGCTGGCAAGATGGCAGACCGCAAGATGGCCGAATCCAAGATGGCCGCCAGCAAGGTGGGCAGCAGCAAGATGGCTGCCGGCAAGATGGCGGCTACCAAGATGGACAGATCCATGATGGCGGGTGGCAAGATGGCCGCCAGCAAGATGGCGGCCTCCAAGATGGCCGCCACGATGACGGCAGGTGGCAAGATGGCGGTAACCAAGATGGCGGATGGCGGGACAGCGGCCATCGCAGGGGATGGCAAGATGGCCGACGTCGAGACGGCGGCCATTTCCAAGATGGCGGCCTCCGCTCCGGCGGCCATTTTGAAGATGGCGCCCGCCAAGCTGGAGCTCAGGACTCAATGAACCCAATTAACGAAGGCCTCATTAATGAGCCCCTCGTTAACGCGGGGTCAATGAACGAGCTCGTTAACGAGGAGGAGGAGAACGAGGAGAATGAGGAGGAGGAGGAAGAGGAGGATGATGAGGATGAAGATGGCGCCTTGTTTCCCTATGGGGACATCTTCCTCCATAGCCCCTGAGGGCAATAAAGCAACATGGCGACCTAAGATGGCTGCCGTGTGAACAAAGATGGCTGCCGGGTGAACAAAGATGGCGGCCGGGTGGGCAAAGATGGCGGCTGGGTGAACAAAGATGGCGGCCGGGTGAACAAAGATGGTGGGTGGGTGAACAAAGATGGCTGCCGGGTGAACAAAGATGGCTGCCGGGTGGGCAAAGATGGCGGCTGGGTGGGGAAAGATGGCGGATGGGTGAACAAAGATGGCTGCCGGGTGAACAAAGATGGCCGCCGGGTGAACAAAGATGGCTGCCGGGTGGGCAAAGATGGCGGGTGGGTGAACAAAGATGGTGGGTGGGTGAACAAAGATGGTGGGTGGGTGAACAAAGATGGCTGCCGGGTGAACAAAGATGGCTGCCGGGTGAACTAAGATGGCAGCCGGGTGAACAAAGATGGCGGGTGGGTGAACAAAGATGGCCGCCCGGTGAACAAAGATGGCGGCCGGGTGAACTAAGATGGCCGCCGGGTGAACAAAGATGGCGGCTGGGTGAACAAAGATGGCGGCTGGGTGAACAAAGATGGCTGCCGGGTGAACAAAGATGGCTGCCGTGTGAACAAAGATGGCTGCCGGGTGGGCAAAGATGGCCGCCGGGTGAACAAAGATGGCCGCTGGGTGGGCAAAGATGGCCGCTGGGTGAACAAAGATGGCGGCCGGGTGAACAAAGATGGCGGGTGAGTGAACAAAGATGGCTGCCATCCCACTTATGGGGCAGCCAGCCCCACTTCTGGGCCCCCCAGCCCCATTGACGGACTCGATCCACACTGAGGCCAATGAGACACGATTTAGTGAGGCAAAAATCAACACTTAGGGGTCACACACCCACACTGTCACATGACCACCCCCCACTTCCTGTCCTTCCCCCCACTTCCTGTCACATGACCTCCCAATCACTTCCTTTTCCTCCCCCCACTTCCTGTCCCATGACCCCCCTCCACTTTCTCCCCACACTTCCTGTCACATGACCCCACTTCCCCCCACTTCCTCTTCCTCCCCCCCCACTTCCTGCCCCCCACTTCCTCTTCCTCCCCCCACTTCCTGTCACATGACCCCCCCCACTTCCTGTCCCATGACCACCCCCCCACTTCCTGTCTGCCCCCCCACTTCCTCTTCCTCCCCCCACTTCCTGTCACATGACCCCACTTCCGCTTCCTCCCCCCCCCTTCTTGTCACATGACCCCCCCACTTCCTCCCCCCACTCCCTGTCACATGACCCCCCCACTTCCTCCCCCCCCACTTCCTGTCTGCCCCCCCCACTTCCCCCCCCTCACTTCCTGTCACATGACCCCCCCCACTTCCTCTCTGCCCCCCCCCACTTCCTCCCCCCCCACTTCCTGTCCCATGACCACCACCCCCCCACACTTCCTGTCACATGACCTCCCCATCATTTCCTCCCCCCCCCACTTCCTGTCACATGACCTCCCCATCACTTCCTCCCCTCCCACTTCCTGTCTGCCCCCCCCACTTCCTCCCCCCCCTTCCTGTCACATGACCTCCCCATCACTTCCTCTCCCCCCCACTTCCTGTCTGCCCCCCCCCACTTCCTGTCACATGACCCCCTGCACTTCCTCCCCCCACTTCCTGTCACATGACCCCCCCCACACTTCCTCCCCCCCTACTTCCTGTCTGCCCCCCCCACTTCCTCCCCCCCACTTCCTGTCACATGACCTCCCCATCACTTCCTCTTCCCCCCCCCACTTCCTGTCACATGACCCTCCCCATCACTTCCTCCCCCCCCACTTCCTGTCTGCCCCCCCATCATTTCCTCCCCACCACAGTTCCTGTCACATGACCCTCCCCCCACTTCCTCCGCCCCCCACTTCCTGTCCCATGACCACCACCCCCCCACTTCCTGTCACATGACCCTCCCCATCACTTCCTCCCCCCCACTTCCTGTCACATGACCCCCCCCCCCACTTCCTGTCTGCCCCCCCACTTCCTGTCCCATGACCACCACCCCCCCACACTTCCTGTCACATGACCTCCCCATCATTTCCTCCCCCCCCCAGTTCCTGTCACATGACCTCCCCATCACTTCCTCCCCCCCCACTTCCTGTCTGCCCCCCCCACTTCCTGTCACATGACCCCCTGCACTTCCTCCCCCCCACTTCCCGTCACATGACCTCCCCATCACTTCCTCCCCCCACCCCACTTCCTGTCTGCCCCCCCCACTTCCTCCCCCCTACATCCTGTCCCATGACCACCCCCCACACACACTTCCTGTCACATGACCCTCCACATCACTTCCTCCCCTCCCCCCACTTCCTGTCACATGACCCCATTTCCTCCCCCCCCACACTTTCTCTTCCTCCCCCCCACTTCCTGTCACATGACCCCACTTCCTCCCCCCCCACTTCCTCTTCATCCCCCCCACTTCCTGTCACATGACCCCATTTCCTCCCCCCCCCACTTCCTCTTCCTCCCCCCACTTCCTGTCACATGACCCCACTTCCCCCCACTTCCTCTTCCTCCCCCCACTTCCTGTCACATGACCTCCCCATCACTTCCTCCCCCCCCCACTTCCTGTCTGCCCCCCCCCCACTTCCTCCCCCCCACTTCCTGTCACATGACCTCCCCCACTTCCTCCCCCCCTTTTCCTGTCTGCCCCCCCCACTTCCTCCCCCCCACTTCCTGTCACATGACCCTCCCCCACTTCCTCCCCCCACTTCCTGTCACATGACCCCCCCCATATATATACATCCATACCCCCTATATCTCCCCCTCCCCCTCCCCCCGGAAGTTGTGGATGACCCCAATGACCCCGTGGCACTTCCTGATGTCCCGCACCATGTTTAGCGCCCTCTGTTCATCCTCCTCCTGCAGCGCCACCCAGCGCTGGGGGACCAACCTGACCCCCTGCCACAGCACCAGCAGCCCGAGCAACCGCAGCCGCTGCCCCACGGCAACCACGGAACTTGGGGGGCACAGGAACTATGGGGGGGACATGGAGTTACTTATGGGGCACTTATGGGGCTGGAAGGTGTCTATAGGGGCACTTATGGGGCAGGGAGGGGGATAGGGGGTTTCTTATGGGGCTGGGAGGGGGATAGGGGGTTTCTTATGGGGCTGGGGGGGTTCTATGGGGCACTTGTGGGGTATATATGGGGCACTTATGGGGCAGGGAGGAGGATAAAGGGTTTCTTATGGGGCTGAGGAGGTTCTATGGGGGCATATATGGGGTATATATGGGGCACTTATGGGGCAGGGAGGAGGATAGGGGGCAGACGTGGGGCTCATAGGGGCACTTATGGGGCAGGGGAGGGTTCTATAGGGGAGATGTGGGGCTCATAGGGGCACTTATGGGGCTGGAAGGTGTCTATAGGGGACTTATGGGGCAGGGGAGGGTTCTATAGGGGCATATATGGGGTATATATGGGGCACTTATGGGGCGGGGGGTGTTCTATGGGGCAGGGAAGGGGATAGGGGGCAGATGTGGGGCTTGTAGGGGACTTATGGGGCAGGGGAGGGTTCTATAGGGGAGATGTGGGGCTCATAGGGGCACTTATGGGGCAGGGGGGGTTCTATAGGGCGCTTATGGGGCTCATAGGGGAATTATGGGGGCAGATGGGGCACTTATGGGGCAGGGGGGTTCTATAGGGCACTTATGGGGGGCAGATGGGGCACTTATGGGGTATATATGGGCCATTTATGGGGCAGGGAGGGGGAATGGGGCCTTGTAAGGGCACTTATGGGGCAGGGAGGGGTTCTATGGGGCACTTATGGGGCTGGATGGGGTCTATAGGGGAGACGTGAAGCTCATAGGGGCACTTATGGGGCAGGTCCTAGACAGTCACTTCCGGTGGGATCATAGAGAGCCACTTCCGGGATGGGGACTGTCCTAAATAGCCACTTCCGGTGGGATCATAGAGAGCCACTTCCGGGATATGGACTGTCCTAGACAGTCACTTCCGGTGGGATCATAGAGAGCCACTTCCGGGATAGGGACTGTCCTAGACAGTCACTTCCGGTGGGATCATAAAGAGCCACTTCCGGGATAGGGACTGTCCTAGATAGTCACTTCCGGTGGGATCATAGAGAGCCACTTCCGGGATAGGGACTGTCCTAGACAGTCACTTCCGGTGGGATCATAGAGAGCCACTTCCGGGATGGGGACTGTCCTAGACAGTCACTTCCGGTGGGATCATAGAGAGCCACTTCCGGGATGGGGACTGTCCTAGACAGTCACTTCCGGTGGGATCATAGAGAGCCACTTCCGGGATGGGGGGTGCCCTAGATTGTCACTTCCGGGACGAGGGGGGGTTACTTCCGGGGTAGGGGGCGGCTACATCCGGGTCACCACCTGCAGTGCCGGCTGCCCGTCGCCATCTTGGATGTCCGGATCCCTCCTGACATCTTCGGCCCCGGCCGTAATGGCGGCGTCCAGGGCGACTTCCGGTTCTATGGCGGAACCGGAAGTGCTTCGGGACGCCGTCCGGATCAACCCCCGTTCCTCGAAGCAGCCAATGGGGAACGAGGGCGACAGGGAGGCCCTGGAAAGGAAACGGCCATAGGGACACATGGGGATCTATGGGGATCTATGGGATTCTATGGGGCTCTATGGGGTTCTATGGGGCTCTATGGGTTCTATGGGGTTCTATGGGGTTCTATGGGGCTCTATGGGGCTCTATGGGGATCTATGGGGATCTATGGGGCTCTATGGGGTTCTATGGGGCTCTATGGGGCTCTATGGGGCTCTATGGGGCTCTATGGGGATCTATGGGGCTCTATGGGGTCCTATGGGGCTCTATGGGGATCTATGGGGCTCTATGGGGATCTATGGGGCTCTATGGGGCTCTATGGGTCTCTATGGGGTTCTATGGGGCTCTATGGGGCTCTATTGGGGTTTATGGGGCTCTATGGGGTCCTATGGGGCTCTATGGGATTCTATGGGGCACTATGGGGTTCTATGGGGATCTATGGGGCTCCATGGGGCTCCATGGGGCTCTATGGGGATCTATGGGGCACTATGGGGCTCTATAGGACCCTATAGGGTCTCTATGGGGCTCTATGGGGTCCCTATGGGGCTCTATTGGGTGTCTATGCAGCCCTATGGGGTTTCTATGGGGTCTATAGGGCTCTATAGGGTGCTATAGGGTCTCTATGGGGTTCTATGGGGTCCTATGGGGCTCTATGGGGTTCTATTGGGCTCTATGGGGCTCTATGGGATTCTATGGGGCACTATGGGGCTCTATGGGGCTCTATGGGGTTCTATGGGGCTCTATGGGGATCTATGGGGTTCTATGGGGCTCTATGGGGCTCTATGGGGCTCTATGGGGATCTATGGGGCTCTATGGGGCTCTATGGGGCTCTATGGGGATCTATGGGGCTCTATGGGATTCTATGGGGCTCTATGGGGCTCTATGGGGCACTATGGGGCTCTATGGGGCTCTATGGGGCTCTATGGGGCTCTATGGGGTTCTGTTGGGTGTCTATGGGGATCTATGGGGCACTATGGGGCTCTATGGGATTCTATGGGGCTCTATGGGGCACTATGGGGCTCTATGAGATTCTATGGGGCTCTATGGGATTCTATGGGGCACTATGGGGTGTCTATGGGGCTCTATGGGGTGCTATGGGGCTCTATAGGGCTCTATGGGTTCTATGGGGCTCTATGGGGATCTATGGGGATCTATGGGTTCTATGGGGCTCTATGGGGCTCTATGGGTCTCTATGGGGTTCTATGGGGCTCTATGGGGCTCTATGGGGTTCTATGGGGCTCTATGGGGTCTATGGGGCACTATGGGGCTCTATGGGGTTCTATGGGGCTCTATGGGGTCTATGGGGCTCTATGGGGATCTATGGGGATCTATGGGGTTCTGTGGGGTCTCAATGGGGCTCTATGGGGCCCTATAGGGTCTCTATGGGGCTCTATGGGGTCCTATGGGGCTCTATGGGGTTCTATGGGGCTCTATGGGGATCTATGAAATTCTATGGGGCTCTGTGGGGATCTATGGGGTTCTATGGGGCACTATGGGGATCTATGGGGCTCTATGGGTCTCTATGGGGATCTATGGGGCTCTATGGGTCTCTATGGGGTTCTATGGGGATCTATGGGTCTCTATGGGGTTCTATGGGGTTCTGTTGGGTGTCTATGGGGCTCTATGGGGTCCTATGGGGTCTCAATGGGGCTCTATGGGGTTCTATTGGGATCTATGGGGCTCTATGGGGTTGTATTGGGTGTCTATGCAGCCCTATGGGGTTTCTATGGGGCCAGATGGGGATCTATAGGGCTCTATGTGGTTCTATTGGGTGTCTATGGGGCACTATGGGGTTTCTATGGGGCTCTATAGGGTGCTATAGGGTCTCTATGGGGCACTATAGGGTCTCTATGGGGCTCTATGGGGTTCTGTTGGGTGTCTATGGGGTTCTATGGGGCTCTATGGGGATCTATGGGGATCTATGGGTCTCTATGGGGCTCTATGGGTCTCTATGGGGATCTATGGGGCTCTATGGGGATCTATGGGTCTCTATGGGGTTCTGTTGGCTGTCTATAGGGCTCTATAGGGCTCTATGGGTCTCTATGGGGTTCTATGGGGCTCTATGGGGTTCTATGGGGTGCTATGGGGGTTTATGGGTCTCTATGGGGCTCTATGGGGATCTATGGGGCACTATGGGGCTCTATGGGGCTCTATGGGATTCTATGGGGCACTATGGGGATCTATGGGGCTCTATGGGGTTCTATGGGGCTCTATGGGTCTCTATGGGGTTCTATGGGGTTCTGTGGGGTCTCAATGGGGCTCTATGGGGCTCTATGAGATTCTATGGGGCTCTGTGGGGATCTATGGGGCCCTATAGGGTCTCTATGGGGCTCTATGGGTCTCTATGGGGATCTATGGGGCTCTATGGGGATCTATGGGGTTCTATGGGGCTCTATGGATCTCTATGAGGTTCTGTTGGGTGTCTATGGGGCTCTATAGGGCTCTATGGGTCTCTATGGGGTTCTATGGGGATCTATGGGGCTCTATGGGGCACTATGGGGTTCTATGGGGTCCCTATGGGGCTCTATTGGGTGTCTATGCAGCCCTATGGGGTTTCTATGGGGTCTATAGGGCTCTATAGGGTGCTATAGGGTCTCTATGGGGCTCTATGGGGTTCTATGGGTCTCTATGGGGTGCTATGGGTTCTATGGGTCTCTATGGGGCTCTATGGGGTCTCTATGGTGCTCTATGGGGTTCTATGGGTCTCTATGGGGTTCTATGGGGCACTATGGGGCTCTATGGGTCTCTATGGGGTTCTGTTGGGTGTCTATGGGGCTCTATAGGGCTCTATGGGGTCTCTATGGGGTTCTATGGGATTCTATGGGGTGCTATGGGTCTCTATGGGGTTCTATTGGGCTCTATGGGGCTCTATGGGATTCTATGGGGCACTATGGGGATCTATGGGGCACTATGGGGGTTTATGGGGTTCTATGGGGTCTCTATGGGGCACTATGGGGTTCTATGGGGCTCTATAGGGCTCTATGGGGTTCTATGGGGATCTATGGGGCTCTATGGGGCACTATGGGGTGCTATGGGGCTCTATGGGGCTCTATGGGATTCTATGGGGCACTATGGGGTTCTATGGGGATCTATGGGTCCCTATGTGTCTCTATGGGTCCCTATGGGTCCCTATGGGTCCCTATGGGGTCTCTATGGGTCCCTATGGGTCCGTACCCGTCCCGTTGCAGGACCCCTTTAATGGCGGCCATCCCTCGCTCTTCATCCACTTTCCTGATGATGATGATGATGGAGGAACCGCCCGGACCCCGAACAGCCACCAGCCGCTCCTGCCCCATAGATTGAGCCTATAGGGACACATATGGGGCAGCCCCATAAGTAAATGGGGTCACACAGCCCCATAGATTGAGCCTATAGGGACACATATGGGGCAGCCCCATAAGTAAATGGGGTCACACAGCCCCATAGATTGAGCCTATAGGGACACATATGGGGCAGCCCCATAAGTAAATGGGGTCACACAGCCCCATAGATTGAGCCTATAGGGCGAGATATGGGGCAGCCCCATAAGTAAATGGGGTCACACAGCCCCATAGATTGAGCCTATAGGGACACATATGGGGCAGCCCCATAAGTGGGGGGGTATAGACATCACACAGCCCCATAGATTGAGCCTATAGGGACACATATGGGGCAGCCCCATAAGTGGGGGGGTGTAGACATCATACAGCCCCATAGATTGAGCCTATAGGGCGAGATATGGGGCAGCCCCATAAGTAAATGGGGTCACACAGCCCCATAGATTGAGCCTATAGGGACACATATGGGGCAGCCCCATAAGTGGGGGGGTGTAGACATCACACAGCCCCATAGATTGAGCCTATAGGGCGAGATATGGGGCAGCCCCATAAGTAAATGGGGTCCCACATTAAGTCTATACCCCCATAGGGTTTCCCATATAGGGGGATCTATGGGGCTGCCCCATAAGTTGTGGGGCAGGGGGTCTCACAGCAGCGTTGGTGGCGGCCATGATGGAGGCCCCATAAGTTGTGGGTCCCACATTGAGTCTATACCCCCATAGGGTTTCCTATATAGGGGGGATCTATGGGGCTGCCCCATAAGTTGTGGGGCAGGGGGGGTCTCACCGCAGCGTTGATGGCCGCCATAATTGAGGCTTTGGGGACGTTCTTGGCTTTACATTGAGCCACAACCTGGGCCAGCTCCGCGTTCAGAGCCGGGTCCGGGCCCCCATCTGTGGGGCAGAGAGTGTGGGGTGGATCTATGGGGCACACAGCCCCATAGCCACATTATTACCCCCCATAGACCCCTTATTAACCCCCATATCACCCCATATACCCCCATATATCCCCATATATTCCTATATACCCCCCATATGGCCCCATATCCCCCCCATATAACCCCATATCCCCCCATAGCAGCCCCATATGGTCCCATATAACCCCATATCCTCCCCATATCCCCCCATATCCCCCCATATAACCCCATATCCCCCCCACATCCCCCCATATCCCCCCAATATGTCCCCATATCCCCCCATATAACCCCATATCCCCCTATATGTTCCCATATAACCCCATATCCCCCCATAGCAGTCCCATATAACCCCATATCCCCCCGTATCCCCCCATATCCCACCATATCCCCCCCATATCCCCCCATAGCAGCCCCATATAGCCCCATATCCCCCCATATCCCCCCCATAGACCCCCATATCAGCCCCATATCCCCCCATATATTTCTATATACCCCCCATATAACCCCATATCCCCCCATAGTAGCCCCATATCCCCCCATAGCAGCCCTATAGGGTCCCATATCCCCCCTATCTGGCCCCATATCCCCCCATAGCAGCCCTATATGTTCCCATGTCCCCCCATAGCAGCCCTATAGGCTCCCATATCCCCCCATACCCCCCCATAGCAGCCCCATATGCCCCCATATCCCCCCCATATGTCCCCATATCCCCCCATAGCAGTCCCATATAACCCCATATAACCCCATATCCCCTCATATCCCCCCATAGCAGCCCCATATCCCCCCATAGCAGTCCCATATAACCCCATATAACCCCATATCCCCCCATAGCAGTCCCATATAACCCCATATCCCCCCATAGCAGCCCCATATCCCCCCGTATCCCCCCATATCCCCCCATATAACCCCATATCCCCCCACAGCAGCCCCATATAACCCCATATCCCCCCATAGCAGCCCTATATGGCCCCATATCCCCCCATATCAGCCCCATATAACCCCATATCCCCCCATAGCAGCCCTATATGGCCCCATATCCCCCCATAGCAGCCCCATATCCCCCCATATCCCCCCATAGCAGCCCCATATCCCCCCCATATCCCCCCATATCCCCCCATATAACCCCATATCCCCCCATGTCAGCCCCATATGTCCCCATATCCCCCCATATCCCCCCCATATGTTCCCATATCCCCCCAAATAACCCCATATCCCCCCATATCAGCCCCATATCCCCCCATATAACCCCATATCCCCCCATATCAGCCCCATAAAACCCCATATCAGCCCCATATAACCCCATATCCCCCCATATCCCCCCCATATCCCCCCATAGCAGTCCCATATAACCCCATATAACCCCATATCCCCCCCATATAACCCCATATCCCCCCATAGTAGTCCCATATAACCTCATATAACCCCATATCCCCCCATAGCAGTCCCATATAACCCCACATCCCCCCATATAACCCCATATCCCCCCATATCCCCCCTATATGTTCCCATATAACCCCATATCCCCCCATATCCCCCCCATATCCCTCCATATCCCCCCATAGCAGTCCCATATAACCCCATATAACCCCATATCCCCCCCATATAACCCCATATCCCCCCATAGCAGTCCCATATAACCCCATACCCCCCATAGCAGCCCCATATCCCCCCATATCCCCCCATAGCAGTCCCATATAACCCCATATAACCACATATCCCCCCATATCCCCCCCATATAACCCCATATCCCCCCATAGCAGTCCCATATAACCCCATATCCCCCCATATCCCCCCATAGCAGCCCCATATCCCCCCCATATAATCCCATATCCCCCCATAGCAGTCCCATATAACCCCATATAACCCCATATCCCCCCATAGCAGCCCCATATGGTCCCATATCCCCCCATAGCAGCTCCATATGGTCCCATATCCCCCCATAGCAGCCCCATATGTCCCCATATCCCCCCATATTCCCCCCATATAACCCCATATCCCCCCATATAACCCCATATCCCCCCATATAACCCCATATCCCCCCCATATCAGCCCCATATGTCCCCATATCCCCCCATATCCCCCCATATCAGCCCCATATAACCCCATATCAGCCCCATATAACCCCATATCCCCCCATATCCCCCCATAGCAGCCCTATATGGCCCCATATCCCCCCATATCCCCCCCATATAACCCCATATCCCCCCATAGCAGTCCCATATAACCCCATATAACCCCATATCCCCCCATACAACCCCATATCCCCCCATAGCAGCCCTATATGGCCCCATATCCCCCCATATCAGCCCCATATCAGCCCCATATAACCCCATATCCCCCCATATCAGCCCCATATCCCCCCATAGCAGCCCCATATGGCCCCATATCCCCCCATATGTTCCCATATCCCCCCATAGCAGCCCCATATCCCCCCAGATCCCCCCATAGCAGCCCCATATCCCCCCATAGCAGCCCCATATAACCCCATATCCCCCCTATATAACCCCATATCCCCCCTTATCCCCCCTATATGTTCCCATATAACCCCATATCCCCCCATATCCCTCCTATATGTTCCCATATAACCCCATATAACCCCATATCCCCCCATAGCTGCCCCATATAACCCCATATCCCCCCAAATAACCCCATATCCCCCCAAATAACCCCATATCCCCCCATATCCCCCCCATATCCCCCCCATAGCAGCCCCATATCCCCCCATAGCAGCCCCATATGGTCCCATATCCCCCCATAGCAGCCCCATATGGTCCCATATAACCCCATAGCAGCCCTATATGGCCCCATATCCCCCCATATCCTCCCATAGCAGTCCCATATCCCCCCATATGTTCCCATATCCCCCCATAGCAGCCCCATATCCCCCCAGATCCCCCCATAGCAGCCCCATATCCCCCCAGATCCCCCCATAGCAGCCCCATATCTCCCCATATCCCCCCTATATGTTCCCATATCCCCCCATATAACCCCATATCCCCCCATATCCCTCCTATATGTTCCCATATCCCCCCAAATAACCCCATATCCCCCCATAGCAGCCCCATATCCCCCCATATCCCCCCATATGTCCCCATATCCCCCCATATCCCCCCCATATAACCCCATATCTCCCCATAGCAGCCCCATATCCCCCCCATATCCCCCCATATAACCCCATATCCCCCCATAGCAGTCCCATATAACCCCATATCCCCCCATAGCAGCCCCATATCCCCCCAATATGTTCCCATATCCCCCCCATATCCCCCCATATCCCCCCATAGCAGCCCCATATCCCCCCATAGCAGCCCCATATCCCCCCAGATCCCCCCATAGCAGCCCCATATCCCCACATAGCAGCCCCATATAACCCCATATCCCCCCATATCCCCCCCATATAACCCCATATCCCCCCATAGCAGCCCTATATGGCCCCATATACCCCCATAGCAGCCCCATATGTTCCCATATCCCCCCATATCCCCCCATATAACCCCATATCCCCCCATAGCAGCCCCATATGGCCCCATATCCCCCCACATGTTCCCATATCCCCCCATAGCAGCCCCATATGGCCCCATATCCCCCCACATGTTCCCATATCCCCCCATAGCAGCCCCATATCCCCCCATATAACCCCATATCCCCCCATAGCAGCCCCATATCCCCCCATATAACCCCATATCCCCCCATAGCATCCCCATATCCCCCCATATCCCCCCATATAACCCCATATCCCCCCATACCCCCCATACTCACTGCACACGGCAGCCCTGATCCTGGCGCTCAGTCTCTGTATGGCCTGTGCTCTCTCCCCGTCCCGTTTCCCTTTATGGTGTTTCACTTTGGACCATCGATTGTGACCGGCCCCGAACGGAACCGACCCGTGGAAGAACCGACCCCACAACTGGGCCAACAAATAGGGACGGGGGGCAACCGGCATGGCCGCCATGGGGCCCTACAGGGGGATATGGGGTGATATAGGGGGACTATGAAGGTCTATGGGGGGCTATGGGGTGATATAGGGGGGATATGGGGTGATATAGGGGGTCTATGGGGTGATATAGGGGGTCTATGGGGGTCTATGGGGTGATATGGGGGGTCTATGGGGAGGTTCCGACCCGTGGAAGAACCGACCCCACAACTGGGCCAACAAATAGGGACGGGGGGCAACCGGCATGGCCGCCATGGGGCCCTACAGGGGGATATGGGGTGATATAGGGGGATATGGGGGGATATAGGGGGATATAGGGGGGATATGGGGGTTATAGGGGGTGTATGGGGTGATATAGGGGGATATGGGGGGATATGGGGGGATATAGGGGGATATGGGGGGATATGGGGGGATATGGGGTGATATAGGGGGATATGGGGTGATATAGGGGGGATATGGGGGGATATGAGGTGATATAGGGGGGATATGGGGGGATATGGGGTGATATAGGGGGGACATGGGGTGATACAGGGGGTCTATGGGGGTCTATGGGGTGATATAGGGGGTCTATGGGGGTCTATGGGGTGATATAGGGGGTGTATGGGGTTATATAGGGGGTCTATGGGGGTCTATGGGGGGCTATGAGGTTATATGGGGTGATATAGGGGGTCTATGGGGTCATATAGGGGGTCTATGGGGGTCTATGGGGTGATATAGGGGGTCTATGGGGGTCTATGGGGTGATATAGGGGGATATGGGGTGATATAGGGGGGCTATGGGTTGATATAGGGGGGTATAAGGGGTCTATGGGGGTCTATGGGGTGATATAGGGGGTGTATGGGGTTATATAGGGGGTCTATGGGGGTCTATGGGGAGCTATGAGGTTATATGGGGTGATATAGGGGGTCTATGGGGTCATATAGGGGGATATGGGGTGATATAGGGGGGATATGGGGGGATATGGGGGGATATGGGGGGATATAGGGGGATATAGGGGGGATATAGGGGGGTTATGGGGGGATATGGGGGGGATATGGGGCGATATAGGGGGCATAGGGGGTGATATAGGGGGTCTATGGGGGTCTATGGGGTGATATAGGGGGTCTATGGGGTGATATGGGGGGTCTATGGGGGGGTTCCGACCCGTGGAAGAACCGACCCCACAACTGGGCCAACAAATAGGGACGGGGGGCAACCGGCATGGCCGCCATGGGGCCCTACAGGGGGATAGGGGGTGATATAGGGGGATATAGGGGGATATAGGGGGATATAGGGGGATATGGGGGGATATAGGGGGGATATGGGGTGATATAGGGGGGATATGGGGGGATATGGGGGGATATGGGGTGATATAGGGGGGATATGGGGTGATATAGGGGGTCTATGGGGTGATATAGGGGGTCTATGGGGGTCTATGGGGTGATATAGGGTGATATAAGGGGTGTATGGGGTGATATAGGGGGTCTATGGGGTGATATAGGGGGTCTATGGGGGTCTATGGGGTGATATAGGGGGTCTATGGGGTGATATAGGGGGTGTATGGGGTGATATAGGGGGTCTATGCGGGTCTATGGGGGGCTATGAGGTTATATGGGGTGATATAGGGGGTCTATGGGGTGATATAGGGGGTCTATGGGGTGATATAGGGGGTCTATGGGGGTCTATGGGGTGATATAGGGGGTGTATGGGGTGATATAGGGGGTCTATGCGGGTCTATGGGGGGCTATGAGGTTATATGGGGTGATATAGGGGGTCTATGGGGTGATATAGGGGGTCTATGGGGTGATATAGGGGGTCTATGGGGGTCTATGGGGTGATATAGGGGGTCTATGGGGTGATATGGGGGGTCTATGGGGTGATATGGGGGGTCTATGGGGTGATATAAGGGGTCTATGGGGGTCTATGGGGTGATATAGGGGGTCTATGGGGTGATATAAGGGGTCTATGGGGGTCTATGGAGTGATATAGGGGGGATATGGGGTGATATAAGGGGTCTATGGGGGTCTATGGGGTGATATAGGGGGTCTATGGGGTGATATAGGGGGTCTATGGGGGTCTATGGGGTGATATAGGGGGTCTATGGGGTGATATAGGGGGTCTATGGGGTGATATGGGGGGTCTATGGGGTGATATAGGGGGTCTATGGGGGTCTATGGGGTGATATGGGGGATCTATGGGGTGATATAGGGGGTCTATGGGGGTCTATGGGGTGATATAGGGGGTCTATGGGGGTCTATGGGGTGATATAGGGGGTCTATGGGGTGATATAGGGGGTCTATGGGGGTCTATGGGGTGATATAGGGGGTCTATGGGGTGATATAGGGGTGATATAGGGGGTCTATGGGGGTCTATGGGGTGATATAGGGGGTCTATGGGGTGATATAGGGGTGATATAGGGGGTCTATGGGGGTCTATGGGGGTCTATGGGGTGATATAGTGGGTCTATGGGGTGATATAGGGGGTCTATGGGGGTCTATGGGGTGATATAGGGGGTGTATGGGGTGATATAGGGGGTCTATGGGGGTCTATGGGGTGATATAGTGGGTCTATGGGGTGATATAGGGGGTCTATGGGGGTCTATGGGGTGATATAGGGGGTGTATGGGGTGATATAGGGGGGATATGGGGGGATATAGGGGGGATATGGGGGGATATAGGGGGATATGGGGGGATATGGGGTGATATAGGGGGGATATGGGGGGATATAGGGGGGATATGGGGGGATATAGGGGGGATATGGGGTGATATAGGGGGTCTATGGGGGTCTATGGGGGGCTATGAGGTTATATGGGGTGATATAGGGGGTCTATGGGGTAATATAGGGGGTCTATGGAGTGATATAGGGGGTCTATGGGGTGATATAGGGGGTCTATGGGGTGATATAGGGGGTCTATGGGGGTCTATGGGGTGATATAGGGGGTCTATGGGGTGATATAGGGGGTCTATGGGGGTCTATGGGGTGATATAGGGGGTCTATGGGGGTCTATGGGGTGATATAGGGGGTCTATGGGGTGATATAGGGGGTCTATGGGGTGATATAGGGGTGATATAGGGGGTCTATGGGGGTCTATGGGGGTCTATGGGGTGATATAGGGGGTTTATGGGGTGATATGGGGGGATATGGGGGGGATATGGGGGGATATGGGGTGATATAGGGGGTCTATGGGGTGATATAGGGGGTCTATGGGGGTCTATGGGGTGATATATGGGGTCTATGGGGGGATATAGGGGGTCTATGGGGGGTTATGGGGGGATATGGGAGGTCTATGGGGTGATATAAGGGGTCTATGGGGTGATATGGGGGGTCTATGGGGGGATATAGGGGGTCTATGGGGTGATATAGGGGGTCTATGGGGGTCTATGGGGTGATATAGGGGGGCTATGGGGGTCTATGGGGCCGCATAGAACCCATAGGACCCCACAGAACCCAATAGGGCTCCATAGAGCCCCCATAGATCCCCATAGAACCCCATAGAGACCCCATAGAACCCCATAAGACCCCATAGACCCACATAATACCCCACAGAACCCCATAGGGACCCCATAGAACCCCATAAGACCCCATAGAACCCCATAGAGACCCCATAGAAACCCATAGACCCCATAGGGCCCCATAGAGACCCCATAGAACCCCACAAACCCCATAGAGACCCCATAGAACCCCATAAGACCCCATAGAACCCCATAGAGACCCCATAGAACCCCATAGACCCCATAGAGACCCCATAGATCCCCATAGAGACCCCATAGAGACCCCATAAGGACCCCATAGAACCCCGTAAGACCCCATAGACCCACATAATACCCCATAGAACCCCATAGGGACCCCATAGGACCCCATAGAGACCCCATAGAACCCCATAGACCCCATAGAGACCCCATAGACCCCCATAAGACCCCATAGAACCCCATAGAGACCCCATAGAGACCCCATAGAACCCCATAGACCCCATAGGACCCCATAGAACCCCATAGATCCCCATAGAGCCCCCAGAGAACCCCATAGAACTCCATAGAGACCCCATAGGGGCCCCATAGAACCCCATAGGGACCCCATAGAACCCCATAGAACCCCATAGAACCCCATAGGGACCCCATAGGACCCCATAGAACCCCATAAGACCCCATAGAACCCCATAGACCCCATAGAACCCCATAGAACCCCATAGACCCCATAGAACCCCATAGAACCCCATAGAACCCCATAGACCCCATAGAACCCCATAGAACCCCATAGAACCCCATAGACCCCATAGGGACCCCATAGAACCACATAGGACCCCATAGAGACCCCATAGAACCCCATAGACCCCATAAGGACCCCATAGACCCCATAGACCCCATAGAACCCCATAAGACCCCATAGAATCCCTATATGACCCCCCCCCCCCCGGTCGCCATTACCGTCCCGACGCAAAGGATCATGGGAAACCGGAACAAGAAGCGGCGCCGTTGTGACGTCACCATCCCCTTCGCTTCCGGCGCATGTGTGATGTCACTTCCGCTTGTGGGGGGGGGCGGAGACTTGTAGAGCTCTCTATGGGGTTTCTATGGGGTTCTATTGGGGTCTATGGGGTGTATGGGGCTCTATGGGGTTTCTATGGGGCTCTATGGGGTTTCTATGGGGCTCTATGGGGCCTTCGAGCTCTATGGGGTTTCTATGGGGCTCTATAGGGTTCTGTAGGTCTCTATTGGGGTCTATGGGGTGTGTGGGTCTCTATGGAGTCCCTATGGGGCTCTATGGGTCTCTATGGGGTTTCTATGGGGCTCTATGGGTCTCAATGGGGCTCTATGGGGTTTCTATGGGTCCCTATGGGTCTCTATGGGGTGTATGGGTCCCTATGGGTCTCTATGGGGTCCCTATGGGGCTCTATGGGGTCCCCTATGGGTCTCTATGGGTCCCTATGGGGCTCTATGGGTCTCTATGGGTCCCTATGGGTCTCTATGGGTCCCTATGGGGCTCTATGGGGTCCCTATGGGGCTCTATGGGGCCTTCGAGCTCTATGGGGTTTCTATGGGGCTCTATAGGGTTCTGTAGGTCTCTATTGGGGTCTATGGGGTGTATGGGTCTCTATGGGGTCCCTATGGGGCTCTATGGGGTCCCTATGGGGCTCTATGGGTCTCTATGGGGTCCCTATGGGTCTCTATGGGTCCCTATGGGGCTCTATGGGTCTCTATGGGTCCCTATGGGGCTCTATGGGTCCCTATGGGTCTCTATGGGTCCCTATGGGTCTCTATGGGTCTCTATGGGTTCCTATGGGTCTCTATGGGGTCCCTATGGGTCTCTATGGGGTCCCTATGGGTCTCTATGGGTTCCTATGGGTCTCTATGGGGTCCCTATGGGGCTCTATGGGTCTCTATGGGGTCCCTATGGGTCTCTATGGGTCCCTATGGGGCTCTATGGGTCTCTATGGGTTCCTATGGGTCTCTATGGGGTCCCTATGGGTCTCTATGGGGTCCCTATGGGTCTCTATGGGTTCCTATGGGTCTCTATGGGGTCCCTATGGGGCTCTATGGGGTCCCTATGGGTCTCTATGGGGTCCCTATGGGGTCTCTATGGGGCCTGGGGGGCTCTATGGGGTTTTTATGGTTCTTAATGGGGCTCTATGGGGTCTCTATGGGGTCTTAAGGCTCTATGGGGCTCTATGGGTCTCAATGGGGTGTTAATGGGGTTCTATGGGGTCTCAATGGGGTTCTATGGGGTCTCAATGGGGCTCTATGGGTTCTTAGAGCTCTATGGGGTCTCAGTGGGGCTCTACTGGGTGTCTATGGGGCTCTATGGGGTTTCTATGGGGTTCTATGGGGCTCTATGGGGTTTCTATGGGGCTCTATGGGTCTCAATGGGGCTTTATGGGGCTCTATGGGGTTTCTATGGGGCTCTATGGGGTTTCTATGGGGTTTCTATGGGGCTCTATGGGTCTCAATGGGGCTCTATGGGGTTTCTATGGGGCTCTATGGGGTTTCTATGGGGCTCTATGGGGTTTCTATGGGGTTTCTATGGGGCTCTATGGGTCTCAATGGGGCTCTATGGGGTTTCTATGGGGCTCTATGGGGTTTCTATGGGGCTCTATGGGTCTCTATGGGGCTCTATGGGGTTTCTATGGGGCCATCCATGGGGCAGAGCCGTGCAGTCACCTCTCATTTATTGCCATCCAACACCGTCACACCCCGACCCACACCGCGCCCCACACTTATGGGGCCACCCATGTGCCTATGGGGTCAATAAGATCCTTATGGGGCTGCCCATGTGCCTATGGGGTCAATAAGGTCCCTATGGGGCTGCCCGTGTCCCTATGGGGTCAATAAGGCCCCTATGGGGCCACCCATGTGCCTATGGGGTCAATAAGGTCCCTATGGGGCTGCCCATGTCCCTATGGGGTCAATAAGATCCTTATGGGGCCAATAAGGTCTTTATGGGGTCAATAAGGTCCCTATGGGGCTGCCCATGTCCCTATGGGGTCAATAAGGTCCCTATGGGGCCACCCATGTGCCTATGGGGTCAATAAGGTCCCTATGGGGCTGCCCATGTCCCTATGGGGTCAATAAGGTCCCTATGGGGCCACCCATGTGCCTATGGGGTCAATAAGGTCCCTATGGGGCCACCCATGTGCCTATGGGGTCAATAAGATCCTTATGGGGCCAATAAGGTCTTTATGGGGTCAATAAGTTCCCTATGGGGCCAATAAGGTCTTTATGGGGTCAATAAGGTCCCTATGGGGCTGCCCATGTCCCTATGGGGTCAATAAGGTCCCTATGGGGCCAATAAGGTCCTTATGGGGCCAATAAGGTCTTTATGGGGTCAATAAGGTCCTTATGGGGCCAATAAGGTCTTTATGGGGTCAATAAGGTCCCTATGGGGCCAATAATGTCTTTATGGGGTCAATAAGGTCCCTATGGGGCCAATAAGGTCCCTATGGGATCAATAAGGTCCTTATGGGGTCAATAAGGTCCTTATGGGGCCACTGAGGTCCCTATGGGGTCAATAAGGTCCCTATGGGGCCAATAAGGTCTTTATGGGGTCAATAAGGTCCCTATGGGGCTGCCCATGTCCCTATGGGGTCAATAAGGTCCCTATGGGGTCAATGAGATCGCTATGGGGCCACTCATATCCCTATGGGGTCAATAAGGTCCCTATGGGGCTGCCCATGTCCCTATGGGGTCAATAAGATCCTTATGGGGCCAATAAGGTCTTTATGGGGTCAATAAGGTCCCTATGGGGCCACCCACATCCCTATGGGGTCAATAAGGTCCCTATGGGGCCAATAAGGTCTCTATGGGGCTGCCCATGCCCCTATGGGGTCAATAAGGCCCCTATGGGGTCAATAAGGTCCTTATGGGGCCACCCATGTCCCTATAGGGTCAATGAGGTCCCTATGGGGTCAATGAGGTCTTTATGGGGTCAATAAGTTCCCTATGGGGCCACCCACATCCCTATGGGGTCAATAAGGCCCCTTAAATGACCCTAAAATCCCCATAAATGACCCTAAAGCCCCATAAACGACCCCAAAGTTCCTCTAAATGACCCTAAAACCCCATAAATGACCCTAAAACCCCTTAAATGACCCCAAAATCTCAATAAATGACCCCAAAATCCCCTTAAATGACCCCAAAATCTCCATAAATGACCCTAAAACCCCATAAATGACCCTAAAACCCCATAAATGACCCTAAAACCCCATAAATGACCCCAAAGTGCCTTTAAATGACCCTAAAACCCCATAAATGACCCTAAAACCCCCTAAATGACCCCAAAACCCCTTTAATCCCCCCCTATGAAGGGCCCTATTAAGGGATCCCCTTCCCCCCACGGCTGCCCCATATCCAGCCCCACATCTTCCTCCCCCAGCCCCATAGATTCCCCCCCGACCCTTTCCCTTATGGCCGCCCTTAAAGCCCCCTATGGGGTCAATAAGGTCCCTATGGGGCTGCCCATGTCCCTATGGGGTCAATAAGATCCTTAAGGGGCCAATAATGTCTTTATGGGGTCAATAAGGTCCCTATGGGGCCAATAATGTCTTTATGGGGTCAATAAGGTCCCCATGGGGCCAATAAGGTCTTTATGGGGTCAATAAGTTCCCTATGGGGCCAAAAAGGTCTTTATGGGGTCAATAAGGTCCCTATGGGGCCAGTAATGTCTTTATGGGGTCAATAAGGTCCCTATGGGGCCAATAAGGTCTTTATGGGGTCAATAAGGTCCCTATGGGGCCAATAAGGTCTTTATGGGGTCAATAAGGTCTCTATGGGGCTGCCCATGCCCCTATGGGGTCAATAAGGCCCCTATGGGGTCAATAAGGCCCCTATGGGGTCAATAATGTCTTTATGGGGTCAATATGGTCCCTATGGGGCCAATAAGGTCTTTATGGGGTCAATAAGGTCCCTATGGGGCCAATAAGGTCTTTATGGGGTCAGTAAGTTCCCTATGGGGCCACCCACATCCCTATGGGGTCAATAAGGTCCCTATGGGGCTAATAAGGTCTTTATGGGGTCAATAAGGTCCCTATGGGGCCACCCACATCCCTATGGGGTCAATAAGGTCCCTATGGGGTCAATGAGATCGCTATGGGGCCACTCATATCCCTATGGGGTCAATAAGGTCTCTATGGGGCTGCCCATGCCCCTATGGGGTCAATAAGGCCCCTATGGGGTCAATAAGGCCCCTATGGGGTCAATAAGGTCCCTATGGGGTCAATAAGGTCTTTATGGGGTCAATAAGGTCTTTATGGGGTCAATAAGTTCCCTATGGGGCCACCCACATCCCTATGGGGTCAATAAGGCCCCTTAAATGACCCTAAAATCCCCATAAATGACCCTAAAACCCCATAAATGACCCCAAAACCCCCATAAATGACCCTAAAACCCCCTAAATGACCCCTAAAACCGCATAAATGACCCTAAAACCCCATAAATGACCCCAAAACCCCATAAATGACCCTAAAACCCCATAAATGACCCCAAAAACCCCTTTAATCCCCCCCTATGAAGGGCCCTATTAAGGGATCCCCCTCCCCCCACGGCTGCCCCATATCCAGCCCCACATCTTCCTCCCCCAGCCCCATAGATTCCCCCCCGACCCTTTCCCTTATGGCCGCCCTTAAAGCCCCCTATGGGGTCAATAAGGTCCCTATGGGGCTGCCCATGTCCCTATGGGGTCAATAAGGTCTTTATGGGGTCAATAAGGTCTTTATGGGGTCAATAAGGTCCCTATGGGGCCAATAATGTCTTTATGGGGTCAATAAGGTCCCTATGGGGCCAGTAATGTCTTTATGGGGTCAATAAGGTCCCTATGGGGCCAATAAGGTCTTTATGGGGTCAATAAGGTCCCTATGGGGCCAATAAGGTCTTTATGGGGCCAATAAGGTCTTTATGGGGTCAATAAGGTCTTTATGGGGTCAATAAGGTCCGTCCCTATGGGGCCACCCACATCCCTATGGGGTCAATAAGGCCCCTTAAATGACCCTAAAATCCCCATAAATGACCCTAAAACCCCATAAATGACCCTAAAACCCCATAAACGACCCTAAAACCCCATAAATGACCCCAAAACCCCCATAAATGACCCCAAAACCCCTTTAATCCCCCCCTATAAAGGGCCCTATTAAGGGATCCCCTTCCCCCCACGGCTGCCCCATATCCAGCCCCACATCTTCCTCCCCCAGCCCCATAGATTCCCCCCCGACCCTTTCCCTTATGGCCGCCCTTAAAGCCCCCTCTAATCTATGGGGCCGAGTAACCACCTGAGCCACCCTATATAACCTATGGGTCAGCCCCATCACTTCATCCCTCTCCGACCCCATAGAACGGCCCCTATTCCCTAAGATCCTATGGGCCGCCCTAAGGGCCATAATAGGGGACGCCGACCTCTCGGCCAGACCCCATAGATCTATGGGGCAGGATACGAGGTCGGCCGCGACCACGTCGAATCCCGACACCATAAAACGATGGGCCAACGCTGAGGCGGCTTCTATGGCCGCTAATGGGATCGGGGGGGACAGGAGGGGGCAGATATGGGGTGTGGGGAGGGGGGGGGCACTTATGGGGCAGGGGGTCTTGGATATGGGGCAGGGGGTCTCACTTATGGGGTGGGAGGTCTCACTTATGGGGCAGGGGGTCTCACTTATGGGGTGGGAGGTCTCACTTATGGGGTGGGACCCCCTTATGGGGCAGGGGGTCTGACTTATGGGGTCAGGGGTCTTGGATATGGGGCAGGAGGGGGCACTTATGGGGCAGGAGGGGGCACTTATGGGGCAGGGGGTCTCGGTTATGGGGTTGGGGGTCTTGGTTATGGGGTCGGGGGTCTTGGATATGGGGCAGGAGGGGGCACTTATGGGGCAGGAGGGGGCACTTATGGAGCCGGGGGTCTTGGTTATGGGGTTGGGGGTCTTGGTTATGGGGTCGGAGGTCTTGGATATGGGGTTGGGGGTCTTGGATATGGGGCAGGAGGGGGCACTTATGGGGCGGGGGGACTCGGTTATGGGGCCGGGGGTCTCGGTTATGGGGTGGGACCCCCTTATGGGGCAGGGGGGGGCACTTATGGGGCAGGGGGACTCGGTTATGGGGCAGGAGGGGGCACTTATGGGGCGGGGGGACTCATTTATGGGGTGGGAGGGGGTCTCGGTTATGGGGTCAGGGGTCTTGGATATGGGGCAGGAAAGGGCACTTATGGGGCGGGGGGTCTCGGTTATGGTGTCAGGGGTCTTGGATATGGGGCAGGAGGGGGCACTTATGGGGCGGGGGGAGTCATTTATGGGGTGGGAGGGGGGATCAGTTATGGGGTGGGAGGTCTTGGATATGGGGCAGGAGGGGGCACTTATGGGGCAGGGGGTCTCACTTATGGGGCAGGGGCTCTCACTTATGGGGTGGGACCCCCTTATGGGGCAGGGGGGGGTTTGACTTATGGGGCAGGAGGGGGCACTTATGGGGCCGGGGGTCTCGGTTATGGGGCGGGACCCCCTTATGGGGCAGGGGGTCTCACTTATGGGGCAGGAGGGGGCACTTATGGGGCGGGGGGACTCGGTTATGGGGTGGGAGGGGGAATCAGTTATGGGGTGGGAGGTCTCGGTTATGGGGTTGGGGGTCTTGGATATGGGGCAGGAGGGGGCACTTATGGGGCAGGAGGGGGCACTTATGGGGCAGGAGGGGGCACTTATGGGGCGGGGGGACTCATTTATGGGGTGGGAGGGGGGATCGGTTATGGGGCGGGAGGTCTTGGTTATGGGGTCAGGGGTCTTGGATATGGGGCAGGAGGGGGCACTTATGGGGCAGGAGGGGGCACTTATGGGGCGGGGGGACTCAGTTATGGGGCAGGAGGGGGCACTTATGGGGCGGGGGGTCTTGGATATGGGGCAGGAGGGGGCACTTATGGGGCAGGGGGTCTTGGTTATGGGGCGGGACCCCCTTATGGGGCAGGGGGTCTCACTTGTGGGGCAGGGGGGGCTCTGACTTATGGGGTCAGGGGTCTTGGATATGGGGCAGGAGGGGGCACTTATGGGGCAGGGGGACTCATTTATGGGGTGGGAGGGGGAATCGATTATGGGGTGGGAGGTCTTGGTTATGGGGCAGGAGGGGGCACTTATGGGGCAGGAGGGGGCACTTATGGGGCCGGGGGACTCGGTTATGGGGCAGGGGGACTCGGTTATGGGGTCAGGGGTCTTGGATATGGGGCAGGAAAGGGCACTTATGGGGCAGGGGGACTCGGTTATGGGGCAGGAAAGGGCACTTATGGGGCAGGGGGACTCGGTTATGGGGTTGGGGGTCTCAGTTATGGGGTTGGGGGTCTCAGTTATGGGGTTGGGGGTCTTGGTTATGGGGTTGGGGGTCTTGGATATGGGGCAGGAGGGGGCACTTATGGGGCCGGGGGTCTCGGTTATGGGGTTGGGGGTCTTGGATATGGGGCAGGGGGTCTCACTTATGGGGCAGGGGGGGGTCTGACTTATGGGGCAAGAGGTCTCACTTATGGGGTGGGAGGTCTCACTTATGGGGTGGGACCCCCTTATGGGGCAGGAGGTCTCACTTATGGGGTGGGACCCCCTTATGGAGCAGGGGGTCTCACTTATGGGGCAGGGGGTCTGACTTATGGGGCAGGGGGGGCTCTGACTTATGGGGCAGGGGGGGGTCTCACTTATGGGGTGGGACCCCCTTATGGGGCAGGGGGTCTCACTTATGGGGCAGGGGCTCTCACTTATGGGGCAGGGGCTCTCACTTATGGGGCAGGAGGTCTCACTTATGGGGTGGGACCCACTTATGGGGCAGGAGGTCTCACTTAGGGGGTGGGATCCCCTTATGGGGCAGGGGGGGGTCTGACTTATGGGGCAAGGGGTCTCACTTATGGGGCAGGAGGTCTCACTTATGGGGTGGGACCCCCTTATGGGGTGGGGGGGGGTCTCACTTATGGGGCAGG
Source organism: Coturnix japonica (assembly GCF_054131305.1). Taxonomy (NCBI): domain Eukaryota; kingdom Metazoa; phylum Chordata; class Aves; order Galliformes; family Phasianidae; genus Coturnix; species Coturnix japonica. The sequence goes on along the minus strand of NW_028189011.1, from coordinate 167,470 downwards.
GGGTCTGACTTATGGGGCAGGGGGTCTCACTTATGGGGCAGGGGGTCTCACTTATGGGGCAGGGGGGGCTCTGACTTATGGGGCAGGGGGTCTCACTTATGGGGCAGGGGGTCTCACTTATGGGGCAGGGGGGGGTCTCACTTATGGGGCAGGGGGTCTCACTTATGGGGCAGGGGGTCTGACTTATGGGGCAGGGGGTCTGACTTATGGGGCAGGGGGTCTCACCTATGGGGCAGGGGGTCTCACTTATGGGGCAGGGGGTCTCACTTATGGGGCAGGGGGTCTGACTTATGGGGCAGGGTGGGGGCCGGCAGCCATGTATGAAGTGCAGTAGGATGAGCAGGGGGAGCCGTGGGGCGCAATGGAGGGGGATGGAGGGGAGCTGGGTTTCCCTATAGGGCCCCCCCCCCAACATGGCGGCCAAGGGGGGGGAATGGAGGCACAGGGACCCCCGGGTGGCGGCCAGGGGGGGGGGGCGACCGTCGGGTAATAGGGCCAGGTCATGGGGGGACAGGGAATAGGGGCAGGGGGGGAGAGGGGGGATATGGGGTGAATGGGGGCTATGGGGTGAATGGGGGCTATGGGGTGAATGGGGGCTATGGGGTGAATGGGGTGAATGGGGGCTATGGGGTGAATGGGGGCTATGGGGTGAATGGGGTGAATGGGGGCTATGGGGTGAATGGGGGCTATGGGGGCTATGGGGTGAATGGGGGCTATGGGGTGAATGGGGGCTATGGGGTGAATGGGGTGAATGGGGGCTATGGGGTGAATGGGGGTTATGGGGTGAATGGGGGTTATGGGGTGAATGGGGGCTATGGGGTGAATGGGGGCTATGGGGTGAATGGGGGCTATGGGGGCTATGGGGGCTATGGGGTGAATGGGGGTTATGGGGTGAATGGGGGCTATGGGGTGAATGGGGTGAATGGGGTGAATGGGGGCTATGGGGTGAATGGGGTGAATGGGGGCTATGGGGGCTATGGGGTGAATGGGGGCTATGGGGGCTATGGGGTGAATGGGGGCTATGGGGTGAATGGGGGCTATGGGGTGAATGGGGGCTATGGGGTGAATGGGGTGAATGGGGACTATGGGGTGAATGGGGGTTATGGGGTGAATGGGGTGAATGGGGGATATGGGGTGAATGGGGGCTATGGGGGCTATGGGGTGAATGGGGTGAATGGGGGCTATGGGGGCTATGGGGTGAATGGGGGTTATAGGGTGAATGGGGGTTATGGGGTGAATGGGGGTTATGGGGTGAATGGGGGCTATGGGGTGAATGGGGGTTATGGGGTGAATGGGGGCTATGGGGGCTATGGGGTGAATGGGGGCTATGGGGTGAATGGGGGTTATGGGGTGAATGGGGGCTATGGGGTGAATGGGGGTTATGGGGTGAATGGGGTGAATGGGGGCTATGGGGGCTATGGGGTGAATGGGGGCTATGGGGGCTATGGGGTGAATGGGGGCTATGGGGTGAATGGGGGTTATGGGGTGAATGGGGGCTATGGGGTGAATGGGGGTTATGGGGTGAATGGCGGTTATGGGGGGAATGGGGGTTATGGGGTGAATGGGGGCTATGGGGTGGGCTTTTAGAGGGGCTATGGGGTGAATGGGGGCTATGGGGTGGGCTTTTAGGGGGGCTATGGGGTCTATGGGGGTCGTGGGGGGGGTTATGGGGGGTCTTATGGGGCAAATAGGGGGGGTTATGGGGGGGGTTATGGGGCGAATAGGGGGGGTTATGGGGGCTATGGGGTGAATGGGGGTCGTGGGGGGGGCTTTTAGGGGGGTTATGGGGTGAATGGGGGGGGTTATGGGGGCTATGGGGCCTATGGGGGGGGCTTTTAGGGGGGTTATGGGGCGAATGGGGGGGGTTGGGGGGCAAATGGGGGCCATTGGGGGCAGTTATAGGGGGGTTAGGGGGGGAATGGGGGCAATAAGTGGGGCTGGGGGGTGAATGGGGGCTGTGGGGGGGGGTCAATGGGGCTCTATGGGGTGGGGGAGTGTTGGGGGTCAATGGGGCTCTATGGGGTGGGGGGGTGTTGTGGGGCAGACAGTTGGGGGTCAATGGGGCGCTATGGGGCGCTATGGGGTGGTTGGGGGTCAGTGGGGCTCTATGGGGCGCTATGGGGTGGTTGGGGGTCAGTGGGGCTCTATGGGGCGCTATGGGGTGGTTGGGGGTCAATGGGGCTCTATGGGGCGCTATGGGGTGGTTGGGGGTCAGTGGGGCTCTATGGGGCGCTATGGGGTGGTTGGGGGTCAGTGGGGCTCTATGGGGCGCTATGGGGTGGTTGGGGGTCAATGGGGCGCTATGGGGCGCTATGGGGTGGTTGGGGGTCAGTGGGGCTCTATGGGGCGCTATGGGGTGGTTGGGGGTCAGTGGGGCGCTATGGGGCGCTATGGGGTGGTTGGGGGTCAATGGGGCTCTATGGGGCGCTATGGGGTGGTTGGGGGTCAATGGGGCTCTATGGGGCGCTATGGGGTGGTTGGGGGTCAATGGGGCACTATGGGGCGCTATGGGGTGGTTGGGGGTCAATGGGGCTCTATGGGGCGCTATGGGGTGGTTGGGGGTCAATGGGGCGCTATGGGGCGCTATGGGGTGGTTGGGGGTCAATGGGGCTCTATGGGGCGCTATGGGGTGGTTGGGGGTCAATGGGGCTCTATGGGGCGCTATGGGGTGGTTGGGGGTCAATGGGGCTCTATGGGGCGCTATGGGGTGGTTGGGGGTCAATGGGGCTCTATGGGGCGCTATGGGGTGGTTGGGGGTCAATGGGGCTCTATGGGGCGCTATGGGGTGGTTGGGGGTCAATGGGGCTCTATGGGGCGCTATGGGGTGGTTGGGGGTCAATGGGGCTCTATGGGGCGCTATGGGGTGGTTGGGGGTCAATGGGGCTCTATGGGGCGCTATGGGGTGGTTGGGGGTCAGTGGGGCGCTATGGGGCGCTATGGGGTGGTTGGGGGTCAATGGGGCGCTATGGGGCGCTATGGGGTGGTTGGGGGTCAATGGGGCTCTATGGGGCGCTATGGGGTGGTTGGGGGTCAATGGGGCTCTATGGGGCGCTATGGGGTGGTTGGGGGTCAATGGGGCGCTATGGGGCGCTATGGGGTGGTTGGGGGTCAATGGGGCTCTATGGGGCGCTATGGGGTGGTTGGGGGTCAATGGGGCTCTATGGGGCGCTATGGGGTGGTTGGGGGTCAGTGGGGCTCTATGGGGCGCTATGGGGTGGTTGGGGGTCAGTGGGGCTCTATGGGGCGCTATGGGGTGGTTGGGGGTCAATGGGGCTCTATGGGGCGCTATGGGGTGGTTGGGGGTCAATGGGGCTCTATGGGGCGCTATGGGGTGGTTGGGGGTCAATGGGGCACTATGGGGCGCTATGGGGTGGTTGGGGGTCAATGGGGCTCTATGGGGCGCTATGGGGTGGTTGGGGGTCAATGGGGCGCTATGGGGCGCTATGGGGTGGTTGGGGGTCAATGGGGCTCTATGGGGCGCTATGGGGTGGTTGGGGGTCAATGGGGCTCTATGGGGCGCTATGGGGTGGTTGGGGGTCAATGGGGCTCTATGGGGCGCTATGGGGTGGTTGGGGGTCAATGGGGCTCTATGGGGCGCTATGGGGTGGTTGGGGGTCAATGGGGCTCTATGGGGCGCTATGGGGTGGTTGGGGGTCAATGGGGCTCTATGGGGCGCTATGGGGTGGTTGGGGGTCAATGGGGCTCTATGGGGCGCTATGGGGTGGTTGGGGGTCAATGGGGCTCTATGGGGCGCTATGGGGTGGTTGGGGGTCAGTGGGGCGCTATGGGGCGCTATGGGGTGGTTGGGGGTCAATGGGGCGCTATGGGGCGCTATGGGGTGGTTGGGGGTCAATGGGGCTCTATGGGGCGCTATGGGGTGGTTGGGGGTCAATGGGGCTCTATGGGGCGCTATGGGGTGGTTGGGGGTCAATGGGGCGCTATGGGGCGCTATGGGGTGGTTGGGGGTCAATGGGGCTCTATGGGGCGCTATGGGGTGGTTGGGGGTCAATGGGGCTCTATGGGGCGCTATGGGGTGGTTGGGGGTCAGTGGGGCTCTATGGGGCGCTATGGGGTGGTTGGGGGTCAGTGGGGCTCTATGGGGCGCTATGGGGTGGTTGGGGGTCAATGGGGCTCTATGGGGCGCTATGGGGTGGTTGGGGGTCAATGGGGCTCTATGGGGCGCTATGGGGTGGTTGGGGGTCACTATGTGGGTCTGGGGGGGGGATGTGTGGGGCTGGGGGTCCAAACGAGGCCGCTTATGGGGCGGGGGGGATGTGGGGGGGTTGGATGTGGGGTCAGCGTTGGCATCCTCCATGTCAGCGTCAATGGGGGGCTGTGGGGGGACCCAAAAACCCCATAAGTGACCCAAAAACCCCATAAGTGACCCCAAAACCCCATAGATAACCCCAAAACCCCATAAGTGACCCCAAAACCCCATAGATAACCCCAAAGCCCCATAGATGACCCCAAAATAAGCCCCCCATAACCCCATAGCCCCCCCATAACCCCCCTATAATCCCCCTACAGCCCCCCTATAATCCCCCCATAACCCCATAACCCCATATAACCCCATAGCGCCCCATAATCCCCCCCATAACCCCCCATAACCCCCCATAACCCCCCTATAACCCCCCCATAACCCCCCATAACCCCATAACCCCCCATAACCCCATAACCCCCCTATAACCCCATAACCCCATAACCCCATAACCCCCCATAACCCCATAACCCCCCCATAAACCCCCTATAACCCCCCTATAACCCCATAACCCCATAACCCCCCATAACCCCATAACCCCCCTATAACCCCCCTATAACCCCCCATAACCCCATAACCCCATAACCCCATAACCCCATAACCCCCCATAACCCCATAACCCCATAACCCCATAACCCCCCATAACCCCCCATAACCCCCCATAACCCCATAACCCCATAGCCCCCCCATAACCCCATAACCCCATAACCCCCCATAACCCCATAGCCCCCCTATAACCCCCCCATAACCCCCATAATCCCCCATAACCCCATAGCCTCCCCATAACCCCCCCCTATAACCCCATAACCCCCCCATAACCCCATAACCCCCCATAACCCCATAACCCCCCATAACCCCATAGCCCCATAACCCCCCATAACCCCATAGCCCCCCATAACCCCATAACCCCCCTATAACCCCATAACCCCCCATAACCCCATAGCCCCCCTATAACCCCATAGCCCCCCATAACCCCATAACCCCATAACCCCCCATAACCCCATAACCCCCCTATAACCCCATAGCCCCCCATAACCCCATAACCCCATAACCCCCCATAACCCCATAACCCCATAACCCCCCTATAACCCCATAACCCCCCCTATAACCCCATAACCCCATAACCCCCCATAACCCCATAACCCCATAACCCCCCATAACCCCATAGCCCCCCATAACCCCATAACCCCCCATAACCCCATAACCCCATAGCCCCCCTATAACCCCATAACCCCCCTATAACCCCATAGCCCCCCATAACCCCATAACCCCATAACCCCCCATAACCCCATAACCCCATAACCCCCCCATAACCCCATAACCCCATAGCCCCCCTATAACCCCATAACCCCCCTATAACCCCATAGCCCCCCCATAACCCCATAGCCCCCCATAACCCCATAGCCCCCCTATAACCCCCCTATAACCCCATAGCCCCCCCATAATCCCCCCATAACCCCATAACCCCCTATAACCCCATAACCCCATAGCCCCCCATAACCCCATAACCCCATAACCCCCCTATAACCCTCCTATAACCCCCCATAACCCCATAACCCCCCATAACCCCCCTATAATCCCCCCCTATAACCCCATAACCCCATAGCCCCCCTATAACCCCATAACCCCATAGCCCCATAACCCCATAACCCCATAACCCCATAGCCCCCCATAACCCCATAGCCCCCCTATAGCCCCATAGCCCCCCTATAACCCCATAACCCCCCTATCACCCCATAACCCCATAGCCCCCCATAACCCCATAACCCCCCCATAACCCCATAACCCCCCCATAGCCCCCCATAACCCCCCATAACCCCATAACCCCATAACCCCCCATAACCCCATAGCCCCCCTATAACCCCATAGCCCCCCATAGCCCCCCATAACCCCATAGCCCCCCATAACCCCATAACCCCCCATAACCCCCCTATAACCCCATAGCCCCCCTATAACCCCATAACCCCCCCATAACCCCATAACCCCCCTATAACCCCATAACCCCATAGCCCCCCTATAGCCCCATAGCCCCCCTATAACCCCATAACCCCATAGCCCCCCATAACCCCATAACCCCATAACCCCCCTATAACCCCATAACCCCCCATAACCCCATAACCCCATAACCCCCCTATAACCCCATAGCCCCCCATAACCCCATAACCCCATAACCCCCCTATAACCCCATAGCCCCCCCATAATCCCCCCATAACCCCATAACCCCCCATAACCCCATAACCCCCCTATAACCCCATAACCCCCCATAACCCCATAACCCCCCTATAACCCCATAACCCCCCCATAACCCCATAACCCCATAACCCCCCTATAACCCCATAGCCCCCCTATAACCCCCCCATAACCCCATAACCCCCCTATAACCCCATAACCCCCCTATAACCCCATAACCCCATAACCCCCCTATAACCTCCCTATAACCCCATATCCCCATAACCCCCCTATAACCCCATAACCCCATAACCCCCCATAACCCCCCATAACCCCATAGCCCCCCATAACCCCATAGCCCCCCATAGCCCCCCATAACCCCATAGCCCCCCATAACCCCATAACCCCCCTATAACCCCATAACCCCATAACCCCATAACCCCCCTATAATCCCCCCCCCATAACCCCATAGCCCCCCTATAATCCCCCCCCCATAACCCCATAACCCCCCTATAATCCCCCCATAACCCCATAACCCCATAACCCCATAGCCCCCCATAACCCCATAACCCCATAACCCCATATCCCCTACTCACCCCATTCCCCATTATGGCTGTGATGGCGGCGGCTGCGTATAGGGTGAATTGTGGGGGGGGGTCCCGTTGTAGGGTCGAGCTCCCACTCACTGCCCCCAATAGGACCCTCAGAGCCCCCCCCCGGCCCCACAGCAACGGCCTCAATGGGGGGCACAGCCTGTGGGGCACAATGGGGTCAATATGGGGTCTTATAGGGTCTTATGGGGTCTTATGGGGTCTATGGGGTCTATGGGGAGTCTATGGGGTCTATGGGGTCTCTATGGGGTCTATGGGGTCTCTATGGGGTGTCTATGGGGTGTCTATAGGGTCTATGGGGTCTATGGGGTCTATGGGGTCTCTATGGGGTCTATGGGGTGTCTATGGGGTGTCTATGGGGTCTATGGGGTCTCTATGGGGTGTCTATGGGGTGTCTATGGGGTCTCTATGGGGAGTCTATGGGGTCTCTATGGGGTCTATGGGGTCTCTATGGGGTGTCTATGGTGTCTATGGGGTGTCTATGGGGTCTATGGGGTCTCTATGGGGTCTATGGGGTCTATGGGGTCTATGGGGTCTCTATGGGGTCTATGGGGTGTTTATGGGGTCTATGGGGTTCTTATCAGGCTCTATGGGGTGTCTATGGGGTCTCTATGGGGTCTATGGAGTCTCTATGGGGTCTCTATGGGGTGTCTATGGGGTGTCTATGGGGTGTCTATGGGGTCTATGGGGTGTCTATGGGGTCTATGGGGTCTATGGGGTATCTATGGGGTCTATGGGGTGTCTATGGGGTCTATGGGGTCTCTATGGGTCTATGGGGTCTCTATGGGGTCTATAAGTTCTGTGGGGTGTCTATGGGGACTCTATGGGGTCTATGGGGTGTCTATGGGGTGTCCATGGGGTCTATGGGGTGTCTATGGGGTCTATGGGGTGTCTATGGGGTCTATGGGGTGTCCATGGGGTCTATGGGGTCTCTATGGGGTCTATGGAGTCTCTATGGGGTCTCTATGGGGTGTCTATGGGGTGTCTATGGGGTGTCTATGGGGTCTATGGAATGTCTGTGGGGTCTCTATGGGGTGTCTATGGGGTGTCTATGGGGTGTCTATGGGGTCTCTATGGTGTCTATGGGGTCTCTATGGGGTCTATGGGGTGTCTATGGGGTCTATGGGGTCTCTATGGGGTCTATGGGGTGTTATGGGGTCTATGGGGTGTCTATAGGGTCTATGGGGTCTCTATGGGATCTATGGGGTGTCTATGGGGTCTATGGGGTGTCTATGGGGTCTATGGGGTGTCTATGGGGTCTATGGGGTCTCTATGGGGTCTATGGGGTTCTTATGAGGCTCTATGGGGAGTCTATGGGGTCTCTATGGGGTGTCTATGGGGTCTATGGGGGGTCTATGGGGTCTATGGGGTCTCTATGGGGTCTATGGGGTGTCTATGGGGTCTATGGGGTCTATGGGGTGTCTATGGGGACTATGGGGTCTCTATGGGGTGTCTATGGGGTGTCTATGGGGTCTCTATGGGGTCTCTATGGGGTCTCTATGGTGTCTATGGGGTCTATGGGGTCTCTATGGGGTCCATGGGGTTCCTATAGGGTATTATGGGGTCTTATGGGGTTTCTATGGGATGTTATGGGGTTCTTATGAGGCTCTATGGGGTGTCTATGGGGTCTATGGGGTGTCTATGGGGTGTCTATGGTGTCTATGGGGTCTCTATGGAGTCTATGGGGTTCTTATGAGGCTCTATGGGGTGTCTATGGGGTCTATGGGGTCTCTATGGGGTGTCTATGGGGTCTATGGGGTCTATGGGGTCTATGGGGTCTCTATGGGGTGTCTATGGGGTCTATAAAGTCACTATGGGGTCTATGGGGTGTCTATGGGGTCTCTATGGGGTCTATGGGGTCTCTATGGCGTCTATGGGGTGTCTATGGGGTCTATGGGGTCTTATAGGGTCTTATGGGGTTTCTATGGGATGTTATGGGGTTCTTATGAGGCTCTATGGGGTGTCTACGGGGTCTATGGGGTCTCTATGGGGTCTATGGGGTCTCTATGGGGTCTATGGGGTGTCTATGGGGTCTATGGGGTCTCTATGGGGTCTAAGGGGTGTCTACGGGGTCTAGGGGGTTCCTATAGGGTGTTATGGGCTCTTATGGGGTTTCTATGGGGTGTTATGGGGTTCTTATGAGGCTCTATGGGGTCTAGGGGGTTCCTATAGGGTATTATGGGGTATTATGGGGTTTTTATGGGATGTTATGGGGTTCTTATGAGGCTCTATGGGGTGTCTATGGGGTCTATGGGGTCTCTATGGGGTCTATGGGGAGTCTATGGGGTCTCTGGGGTCTCTATGGGGTCTATGGGGAGTCTATGGGGTCTATGGGGTCTCTATGGGGTCTATGGGGTGTCTATGGGGTCTATGGGGTATTATGGGGTTTTAATGGGATGTTATGGGGTTCTTATGAGGCTCTATGGGGTGTCTATGGCGTCTATGGGGTGTCTATGGGGTCTATGGGGTGTCTATGGAGTCTCTATGGGGTCTATGGGGTCTCTATGGGGTCTCTATGGGGTCTCTATGGGGTCTCTATGGGGTGTCTATGGGGTCTCTATGGGGTCTATGGGGTGTCTATGGGGTCTATGGGATGTCTATGGGGTGTCTATGGGGTGTCTATGGGGTCTATGGGGTCTCTATGGGGTATCTATGGTGTCTATGGGGTCTCTATGGGGTCTATGGGGTGTCTATGGGGTCTATGGGGTCTCTATGGGGTCTATGGGGAGTCTATGGGGTCAATGGGGAGTCTATGGGGTCTATGGGGTGTCTATGGGGTCTATGGGGTCTATAGGGTGTCTACAGGGTCTATGGGGTCTCTATAGGGTCTATGGGATCTATGGGGTGTCTATGGGGTCTATGGGGTCTCTATGGGGTGTCTATGGGGTCTCTATGGGGTGTCTATGGGGTCTATGGGGTCTCTATGGGGTCTATGGGGTGTCTATGGGGTCTATGGGGTCTCTATGGGATCTATGGGGTCTATATGGGGTGTCTATGGGGTGTCTATGGGGTCTATGGGGTCTCTATGGGGTGTCTATGGGGTCTATGGGATGTCTATGGGGTCTATGGGGTCTCTATGGGGTGTCCATGGGGTCTATGGGGTCTCTATGGGATCTATGGGGTGTCTATGGGGTCCCTATGGGGTCCCTATGGGTCCCTATGGGGTCTCTATGGGTCCCTATGGGTCTCTATGGGTCTCTATGGGGTGTCTATGGGGTGTCTATGGGGTATCTATGGGGTGTCTATGGGGTCAGTACCTGGCCAGCAGTGGCAGTGCAGTGGCGCATGCGAGCTGTGCTGGGGGCGCCCCACAGCGTAACATGTGGGTCAGCAGCCCCACAGCAAATGGGGTCTGTGCCACCGACCCCAAAGTGCGGAGCAGAGCTTCACCTGGGGGGCACAGCAATGGGTTATGGGGTGTAGGACCCCAAATCCACCCCAAAAACCCCAAATCTGACCCCAAAAACCCCAAATCTGACCCCAAATCCAGCCCAAAAGACCCTAAAAATACCCAAATCTGACCCCAAATCCAGCCCAAAGAACCCCAAAAACCCCAAAAACCCCAAATCTGACCCCAAATCCAGCCCCAAAAACCCCAAATCAGACCCCAAAAAACCCCAAATCTGACCCCAAAAAACCCAAATCTGACCCCAAATCCACCCCAAAAAACCCCAAATCTGACCCCAAAAACCCCAAATCTGACCCCAAATCCACCCCAAAAACCCCAAAAACCCCAAAAACCCCAAATCTGACCCCAAATCCAGCCCAAAAACCCCAAATCTGACCCCAAAAACCCCAAATCTGACCCCAAATCCAGCCCCAAAAACCCCAAATCTGACCCCAAATCCAGCCCCAAAAACCCCAAATCTGACCCCAAATCCAGCCCCAAAAACCTCAAATCTGACCCCAAATCCAGCCCAAAAACCCCAAATCTGACCCCAAATCCAGCCCCAAAAACCCCAAAAACCCCTAAAACCCCAAATCCAGCCCCATAAACCCCAAATCTGACCCCAAATCCACCCCAAAAACCCCAAATCTGACCCCAAATCCACCCCAAAAACCCCAAATCCAGCCCAAAAAACCCCAAATCTGACCCCAAAACACCCCAAAAACCCCAAATCTGACCCCAAATCCAGCCCAAAAACCCCAAATCTGACCCCAAATCCACCCCAAAAACCCCAAAAACCCCAAATCTGACCCCAAATCCAGCCCCAAAAACCCCAAATCTGACCCCAAATCCACCCCAAAAACCCCAAATCTGACCCCAAATCCAGCCCCAAAAACCCCAAAAACCCCAAATCTGACCCCAAATCCAGCCCCAAAAACCCCAAATCTGACCCCAAATCCAGCCCCAAAAACCCCAAATCTGACCCCAAATCCACCCCCAAAAACCCCAAAAACCCCAAAAACCCCAAATCTGACCCCAAATCCACCCCAAAAACCCCAAATCTGACCCCAAATCCAGCCCCAAAAACCCCAAATCTGACCCCAAATCCAGCCCCAAAAACCCCAAATCTGACCCCAAATCCACCCAAAAAAACCCCAAATCTGACCCCAAATCCAGCTCCAAAAACCCCAAATCTGACCCCAAATCCACCCCAAAAAACCCCAAATCTGACCCCAAATCCAGCCCCAAAAACCCCAAATCTGACCCCAAATCCAGCCCCAAAAACCCCAAATCTGACCCCAAATCCAGCCCCAAAAACCCCAAAAACACCAAAAACCCCAAATCTGACCCCAAATCCACCCCATAAACCCCAAATCTGACCCCAAAAACCCCAAATCTGACCCCAAATCCAGCCCCAAAAACCCCAAATCTGACCCCAAATCTGACCCCAAAAACCCCAAATCTGACCCCAAATACCCCCATAAAAACCCCAAATCCCCCCATCTCACCCCATTCTCGCAGCTGTTCCCTTCTCTTTTCTTTGGGTCCCCCCCATTGGCCGCCATCCGGGTCCGGTTCTCGATCCGGTTCATGTTCTAGATCCAGATTACGCTGTTCTCGATCCAGTTCATGTTCTAGATCCACATTACGCTGTTCTCGATCCAGTTCATGTTCTAGATCCACATTACGCTGTTCTTGATCCAGTTCATGTTCTAGATCCTGATCACGCTGTTCCCGATCCAGTTCATGTTCTAGATCCAGATTACACTGTTCTCGATCCAGTTCATGTTCTGGATCCAGCCGACACCGTTCCTGATCCAGTTCATGTTCTAGATCCAGTTTACGCTGTTCTTGATCCAGTCCATGTTCTAGATCCAGCCGACACCGTTCCTGCTCCAGTTCATGTTCTAGATCCAGTTGTTGCTGTTCTCGATCCAGTTCATGTTCTAGATCCAGTTGTTGCTGTTCTCGATCCAGTTCATGTTCTAGATCCAGTTGTTGCTGTTCTCGATCCAGTTCATGTTCTGGATCTGGCTGATCCAGTTGTTGGTCCCGTTGATGTTCTAGAGCTGCTCGGTTCTGTTCTCGACCCCGTTGGTTCCATTGACGCCTTTGATGTTCTAGGTCCAATTGACCCCATTGATGTCCTGGATCCTGTTGATGTTCTAGATCCTGTTCACCCCTTTGATGTTCTAGGTCCAATTGGCCCCGCTGACGTTCTGGATCCCCTTGGTCCCATTGACGTTCTAGATTCCTTTCACCCCTTTGATGTTCTAGGTCCAATTGGCCCCGCTGACGTTCTGGATCCCCTTGGTCCCATTGACGTTCTAGATCCCTTTCACCCCTTTGATGTTCTGGGTCCAATTGACCCTGTTGACGTTTCGAGTCCCCTTGACCGTGTTCACGTTCTAGGTCCAATAGGCCTTGTTGATGTTCTAGATCCCGTTGACCCCTTTGATGTTCTAGGTCCAATTGACCCCTTTGATGTTCTAGATCCCATTGACCCCTTTGATGCACTAGGTCCAATTGACCCCTTTGCTGTTCTAGGTCCAACTGACCCCCTTGATGTTCTGGGTCCAATTGACCCCATTCACATTCTGGATCCCATTGACGTCCTGGATCCTGTTGATGTTCTAGATCCCGTTCACCCCTTTGATGTTCTAGGTCCATTTGACCCCATTGACGTCCTGGATCCTGTTGATGTTCTAGATCCCGTTCCCCCCTTTGATGCACTAGGTCCAATTGACCCCCTTCACGTTCTAGATCCTGTTGACCCCATTGACGTCCTGGATCCTGTTTATGTTCTAGATCCCGTTCCCCCCTTTGACGTCCTGGATCCTGTTGATGTTCTCGATCCCATTCACCCCTTTGATGTTCTAGATCCCATTCACCCCTTTGATGTTCTAGGTCCAATTGACCCCCTTCACGTTCTAGATCCCGTTGACCCCGTTGCCGTTTTGGACCCACCCCCCTTGTTCCTTACCCCCCCTCCCCCTTTTTACCCCCCCTCCCCCTATTCCAGGCCCCACATCCCGTTCTACCCCATAACCCCCCTCCCCGGGTTCTAAGCCTAGAACCAACCACGTATGGAGGAGGGACGGAACGTAACCTAGAACCAAAGGCCCCAATAGGGCCGGGCAGCCCATTAAACGCTGCAGTAACCGAAGGGCTCTCGGGGAGGGGGTCGGGACCCCCGTCAGGTAATGGAGGAACCCCATTATAACGGGGGGGGAGGCAAATGTGGGGCTGGGGTCTTCGAAGGAAGCCAGGCGAGCCAATAGGAGCAGAGCGGGGGCTTCGGGCAGCCAGGGGTCCCCGTCAGTGAGGGATCGGGGCAGGGCTAAGGCCAATAAAGGGGGTAATAGGGGGCGGGGGGGGCAAGATATGGGGGGGGGGGGGCTGCGGGGGGAGGGGTTGGGGGTCCTGGGGGGGGATTCGGGGGGGGAGAGGGAGGAGGAAAGGAGCCATGACCTGAAATAGAACCGGGGGGGGGGGGGGAGGAGATAAGGGGGGGGGTTAGAAGGTGATAAGGGCTGCTGAGGGGGGCGTAAAGGGTGACCCCCCACAGACCCAAAGGGGGCTGTTGTCACCCCATAGACCTCCCCTATATCCCCCATTTCCCCCCTATACCCCCCATCCTATCCATTCCCCCTATATCCCCCCATTTTCCCCCTATACCCCATTATTTTTACCATTCCTCCCCTATATCCCCCCCATTCCTCCCTATATCCCCCCATTCCCCCCCTATATCCCCCATTCCTCCCTATATCCCCCATTCCCCCCATTCCTCCCTATATCCCCCCATTTCCCCCCTATATCCCCCCCATATCCTCCCCTATATCCCCCTATATCCCCCCATTCCCCCCCATTCCTCCCCTATATCCCCCATTCCTCCCCTATATCCCCATTTCCCCCTATATCCCCCCATATCCCCCTATATCCCCCCATTTCCCCCCTATATCCCCCCATTCCCCCCTATATCCCCCATTTTCCCCCTATATCCCCCCATTCCCCCCCTATATCCCCCCATTCCTCCCCTATATCCCCCCATTTCCCCCCTATATCCCCCCATTCATCCCCTATATCTCCCCCTTTCCCCCTATACCCCCATTTCTCCCCATCCCTCCCTGTTCCCCCCCCAATTTCCCCCCTATATCCCCCCATTCCTCCCCTATATCCCCCCATTCCTCCCCTATATCCCCCCATTTCCCCCCTATATCCCCCCATTTCCCCCCTATATCCCCATTCCTCCCCTACATCCCCCCATTTCCCCCCTATATCCCCCCATGTCCCCCCCTTATCTCACTCACTTCAGCCCCCTCCAGCTCCCTCCAGCTCCGTCTCCGTCTCCTCCTCCATCAGTTGCCGCGTCCTGGGCACATCACACGACGCCGCCTCCTCGTCCTCCCCATCGTCCCACCCCCCCCGGACCCCCATGGACCCCCTGTTCCCCCCCCTTAAATCCTTCAAGATGGCGGCCAACGCCGGCACCAACCCCAACCCCTCCATCTCTTCCAACGCCGCCCGGTCGTAAGAGAAAGCGGCCAACGCCAGCAGGACCCTGGGCTGCCACCCTTTGGCTTTGGGGGTCCTTTAAGAGGGTCACCAGGGTCCCCAGCCCCCCAACCGCCCTCACCTTGGCCCTATTGACGGCCTCGCGGCATAGAAGGCAAAGGGCACGAAGAGCCGGGCCGCCCCCGTGGCATGGGGCACCCGTGGGGGGCAACCGGCGCCCAATCACACCTTGGGTGCCACCAAGATGGCCGCCAAGATGGCCGCCGCTGCCAATATGGCTGCCACCAATATGGCTGGGGGAAGGAATATGGCCGACAAGATGGCCGCCACTGCCAATATGGCCGCCAGATGGCCGCCGCTGCCAATATGGCCGCCAAGATGGCCGCCGCTGCCAATATGGCTGCCACCAATATGGCTGGGGGAAGGAATATGGCCGACAAGATGGCCGCCGCCGCCAATATGGCCGCCGGTACTGGTATGGCTGCTGCTGCCAAGATGGCCGCCACCAAGATGGCCGCCGCTTCCAATATGTCTGCCACCAATATGGCTGCTGCCAATATGGCCGCCGCTTCCAATATGGCCGCCGCTACTGGTATGGCTGCTGCTGCCAATATGGCTGCCACTTCCAATATGGCTGCCGCTACTAGTATGGCTGCTGCTGCCAATATGGCCGCCAAGATGGCGGCTGCTGCCAATATGGCCGCCGCTACTAGTATGGCTGCTGCTGCCAAGATGGCCGCCACCAAGATGGCCGCCGCTTCCAATATGTCTGCCACCAATATGGCTGCTGCCAATATGGCTGCCACTTCCAATATGGCCGCCGCTACTAGTATGGCTGCTGCTGCCAATATGGCTGCTACCAATATGGCCGCCACTGCCAATATGGCCGCCGCTGCCAATATGGCCGCCACCAATATGGCCGCCACTGCGAATATGGCCGCCACCAATATGGCCGCTGCTTCCAATATGGCTGCTACCAATATGGCCGCCACTACCAATATGGCTGCCGCTACCAATATGGCTGCCAGTACCAATATGGCTGCCACCAATATGGCCGCCGGTACCAATATGGCTGCTACCAATATGGCTGCCACTTCCAATATGGCTGCCGCTACCAATATGGCCGCTGGTACCAATATGGCCGCCACCAATATGGCCGCCACTACCAATATGGCTGCCACCAATATGGCCGCCGGTACCAATATGGCTGCTACCATATGGCTGCCACTTCCAATATGGCTGCCGCTTCCAATATGGCCGCCGCTACTAGAATGGCTGCTACCAATATGGCCGCCGCTACCAATATGGCTGCCACTATTAACATTGCTCCTATTACCAACATGGCCGCCGCTGCCAATATGGCCGCCACCAATATGGCCGCCGGTCCCAATATGGCCGCCACCAATACGGTTACTGGTCCCAACATGGCCGCCGTCAGCACCACGGACAGCGCCGCCAACATGGCCGCCACCACCAGCCCTATGACCCCCACCAACTCTATGATCCTTCCCACCAACTCTATGATCCTTCCCACCAACTCTATGATCCTTCCCACCACCAACTCTATGATCCTTCCCACCAAGGCCTCCAACACCTCCAAGAACTCTATGGTCTTTCCCACCGTGGCCTTCCTGACCTCCAACAACTCTATGATCCCAATCCCTCCCAGCACGGCCTTCATTCCTCCCACCAACTCTATGATCCTTCCCACCACCAACTCTATGATCCTTCCCACCAACTCTATGATCCTTCCCACCACCAACTCTATGATCCTTCCCAACAACTCTATGATCCTTCCCAACAACTCTATGATCCTTCCCACCACCAACTCTATGATCCTTCCCATCGCGGCCTTTGTGTCCCCCAGGAACTCTATGATCTTTAACAACTCTATGGTCCCCCCACCGAGGCCTCTGTGACCCCAACAACTCTATGATCCTTCCCACCGAGGCCTCCATGACCACCACCATGACCCCCAAGACCCCCATCAACACCATGACCCCCATCAAGACCCCCATGACCACCCCCAGGACCCCCATGGCTGCCCCCAAGACCAGCAAGACCCCCAACGAGACCCCCATGTCCCCCATCATGACCACCCCGACCCCCATGCTTACCCCCAAGACCCCCATCAACACCGTGACCCCCATCAGGACCCCCATGCCCACCCCCAAGACCACCAAGACCCCCATCAAGACCCCCATCATGACCACCCCGACCCCCACGCCCACCCCCA
This sequence comes from Coturnix japonica, assembly GCF_054131305.1. Lineage (NCBI taxonomy): Eukaryota > Metazoa > Chordata > Aves > Galliformes > Phasianidae > Coturnix > Coturnix japonica. Next base: position 150,293 of record NW_028189011.1, on the reverse strand, counting down.
AGACCCCCACCACCACCATGACCCCCATCAATCCCCCCACGCCCACCCCCAAGACCCCCAAGACCACCAAGACCCCCATCAAGACCCCCATCAAGACCCCTATCAAGCCCCCCATGTCCCCCATTATGGCCCCCATCAAGACCCCCATCAAGACCCCCATGTCCCCCATTATGCCCACCCCCAAGACCCCCACCAACCCCACAACCCCCATCAGGACCCCCAAGACCACCCCCAAGACCACCAAGACCCCCATCAAGCCCCCCATGTCCCCCATCAATCCCCCCATTCCCACCCCCAAGACCCCCACCAACCCCACGACCCCCATCAATCCCCCCATTCCCACCCCCAAGACCCCCATCAACACCATGACCCCCATCAGGACCCCCGAGACCACCCCCAAGACCACCAAGACCCCCATCAAGACCCCCATCACCACCAAGACCCCCATCAATCCCCCCATGCCCACCCCGTCCCCTATGACCACCCCAAGACCCCCCACCAACACCATGACCCCCATTCCCACCCCCAAGACCCCCACCAACACCATGACCCCCATCAGGACCCCCAAGATCCCCACCAACCCCACGACCCCCATCAGGACCCCCAAGACCCCCACCACCACCGTGACCCCCATCAAGCCCCCCATGTCCCCATTATGCCCATCCCCAAGACCGCCAGCAACCCCACGATCCCCATCAATCCCCCCATTCCCACCCCCAAGGCCCCCACCACCACTGTGACCCCCATCAGGACCCCCAAGACCACCCCCAAGACCACCAAGACCCCCATCATGACCACCCCGACCCCCATCAACACCGTGACCCCCATCCATCCCCCCATTCCCACCCCTCCCCCCCCCCCCGTGCCCCCTCCCCACATCCCCCCCCACCATCCTCATCACCTCCCTTGTCACCACCTCCACAGCCCCCACACCCCCCAGTGCCGGTCTCAGCGCCGCCCTATGGCACAGGTTGGCAATAGCAGCCAACGCCGGCCGGCGCCACTCACGTTGGGGGGCTTGGGCCAATTGAGTGAGGGTCTCCAAAGCCGGAATGGCCTCATGTAAATAACACGAGACCAATGGGGGCTCGGTGAGGTGACGCAGGGCTCTGGTGACCATAGGACAGGCCGGGTGGGTGGGGGGTAATGAAGCCAAACGAGCCGCGATGGCGCCCAGGGCCCCGGCCCGACATAAGGAGACGCGGGAGGATGGAGACGAGGCCAAGATGCGAATGGCGCGAGAGGAGCTGAGCAGGCACGAGGGGCTGGAACACGAGGATGTCACCGAGATCAGCAGCGGGGCGGCACCTGGAACATAGGGGGGATATAGGGGGAGATGGGGGAGAACGCGGGGTTTGGGGTCTGTGGGGTGGGATACGGGGGGATCTAGAACCTCATGAAGGATATAGGATCATCTAGAACCTGGATGGGGGGAGAACACGTTGTTTGGGGTCTATGGGGTGGGATATAGGATGATCTAGAACCTCATGAAGATGGATAACCTATCGGAGTCATAGTTTGGGGTCTATGGGGTGGGATATAGGATCATCTAGAACCTCATAGGAATGGACAACCCATTGGGGACATCATTTGGGGTCAAGGGGTTGGGATATGGGGTGATCTAGAACCTATCATGATGGAGAACCCGTTGGAGATGTTGTTTGGGGTCTATGGGGTGGGATACGGGGTCATCTAGAACCTGGAGGGAGGAAGAACCCATTGGGGGTGTTGTTTGGGGTCTATGGGGTGGGATATGGGGTGATCTAGAACCTGGATGGGGGGAGAACACGTTGTTTGGGGTCTATGGGGTGGAATACGGGGTGATCTAGAACCTATCGTGGTGGAGAACCCATTGGAGATGTTGTTTGGGGTCTATGGGGTGGGATACGGGGGGATCTAGAACCTGGATGGGGGGCGAATGCATTGTTTGGGGTCTATGGGGTGGGATATGGGGTGATCTAGAACCTATTGTGGTGGAGAACCTGTTGGAGATGTTGTTTGGGGTCTATGGGGTGGGATATGGGGTGACCTAGAACCTCATAGGAATGGACAACCCATTGGGGACTTCATTTGGGGTCAAGGGGTTGGGATATGGGGTGATCTAGAACCTGGAGGGAGAAAGAACCCATTGGGGGTGTTGTTTGGGGTCTATGGGGTGGGATACGGGGGGATCTAGAACGTTTGTGGTCTATGGGGTGGGATACGGGGTGATCTAGAACATGGATGGGGGGAGAACACGTTGTTTGGGGTCTGTGGGGTGAGATATGGGGGGATCTAGAACGTTTGTGGTCTATGGGGTGGGATATGGGGTGATCTAGAACATGGATGGGGGGAGAACACGTTGTTTGGGGTCTATGGGGTGGGATATAGGATCATCTAGAACCTGTGTTGGCAGAGAATTGGGGTTTGGGGGGGATATAGGGGGGGGGGAGAACACGTTGTTTGGGGTCTGTGGGGTGGGATACGGGGGGATCTAGAACATTTGTGGTCAATGGGATGGGATACGGGGTGATCTAGAACCTGGATGGGGGAGAACGCGTTGTTTGGGGTCTGTGGGGTGGGATATGGGGGGATCTAGAACGTTTGTGGTCTATGGGGTGGGATACGGGGTCATCTAGAACCTGGATGGGGGGGAGAACATGTTGTTTGGGGTCTATGGGGTGGGATATGGGGTGATCTAGAACCTGGATGGGGGGAGAACGCGTTGTTTGGGGTCTGTGGGGTGGGATATGGGGTGATCTAAAACGTTTGTGGTCTATGGGGTGGGATACGGGGTGATCTAAAACGTGTGTGGTCTATGGGGTGGGATACGGGGTCATCTAGAACATGGATGGGGGGAGAACGTGGTGTTTGGGGTCTGTGGGGTGGGATATGGGGGATCTAGAACGTTTGTGGTCAATGGGGTGGGATACGGGGTGATCTAAAACGTGTGTGGTCTATGGGGTGGGATACGGGGTCATCTAGAACATGGATGGGGGGAGAACGTGGTGTTTGGGGTCTGTGGGGTGGGATATGGGGGGATCTAGAACGTTTGTGGTCAATGGGGTGGGATATGGGGTGATCTAGAACCTCATGAAGGATATAGCATCATCTAGAACCTATCGTGGTGGAGAACCCGTTGGAGATGTTGTTTGGGGTCTATGGGGTGGGATATGGGGTGATCTGGAACGTTTGTGGTCTATGGGGTGGGATATGGGGTGATCTAGAACCTGGATGGGGGGAGAACGCGGGGTTTGGGGTCTATGGGGTGGGATACGGGGTGATCTAAAACGTTTGTGGTCTATGGGGTGGGATATGGGGTGATCTAGAACCTGGATGCGGGGAGAACGCGTTGTTTGGGGTCTATGGGGTGGGATACGGGGTCATCTAGAACCTGGAGGGAGGAAGAACCCATTGGAAATGTTTGGGGTCTATGGGGTGGGATTTGGGGCGATCTAAAACGTTTGCGGTCAATGGGATGGGATATGGGGTGATCTAGAACCTGGAGGGAAGAAGAACCCATTGGGGGTGTTGTTTGGGGTCTATGGGCTGGGATATGGGGTGATCTAGAACCTCATGAAGATGGATAACCTATCGGAGTCATAGTTTGGGGTCTATGGGGTGGGATATGGGTGATCTAGAACCTGGATGGGGGGAGAACACGTTGTTTGGGGTCTGTGGGGTGGGATATGGGGTCATCTAGAACCTGGATGGGGGGAGAACACGTTGGAGCAGGGGGGCGGCACCTGGAACATAGGGGGGATATGGGGGGAGATGGGGGGAGAACGCGGGGTTTGGGGTCTGTGGGGTGGGATATGGGGTCATCTAGAACCTGGATGGGGGGGAGAACGCGGGGTTTGGGGTCTGTGGGGTGGGATACGGGGTGATCTAGAATCTATCGTGGTGGAGAACCCGTTGGAGATGTTGTTTGGGGTCTATGGGATGGGATACGGGGTGATCTAGAACCTGGATGGGGGGAGAACACGTTGGAGATGTTGTTTGGGGTCTATGGGGTGGGATACGGGGGGATCTAGAACATGGATGGGAAGAGAACACGTTGGAGATGTTGTTTGGGGTCTGTGGGGTGGGATATGGGGGGATCTAGAACCTGGATGGGGGGGAGAACACGTTGTTTGGGGTCTATGGGGTGGGATACGGGGTCATCTAGAACCTGTGTTGGCAGAGAATTGGGGTTTGGGGGGGATATAGGGGGAGATGGGGGGAGAACGCGGTGTTTGGGGTCTATGGGGTGGGATATGGGGTGATCTAAAACGTTTGTGGTCTATGGGGTGGGATACGGGGGGATCTAGAACCTCATGAAGATGGAAAACCTATCGGAGTCATAGTTTGGGGTCTATGGGGTGGGATATGAGGAGATCTAGAACATGGATGGGGGGAGAACGCAGTGTTTGGGGTCTATGGGGTGGGATATGGGGTCATCTAGAACCTGGATGGGGGGAGAACCCGTTGGAGCAGGGGGGCGGCACCTGGAACATAGGGGGGATATAGGGGGAGATGGGGGAGAACGCGGGGTTTGGGGTCTGTGGGGTGGGATACGGGGGGATCTGACCCACAGAGACCCCATAGGGCACCATAGTGACCCACAGAGACCCCATAGGGCCCCACAGAGCCCCATAGACACCCCATAGAGCCCCATAGCGACCCACAGAGACCCCATAGAGCCCCATAGCGCCCCCATAGAGCCCCATAGCGCCCCATAGTGACCCACAGAGACCCCATAGAGCCCCATAGCGACCCATAGAGACCCCATAGGGCCCCACAGAGCCCCATAGACACCCCATAGAGCCCCATAGTGACCCACAGAGACCCCATAGAGCCCCATAGCGACCCACAGAGACCCCATAGGGCCCCCATAGGGCCCCATAGTGACCCACAGAGACACCATAGAGCCCCATAGTGACCCACAGAGACCCCATAGGGCCCCACAGAGCCCCATAGACACCCCATAGAGCCCCATAGCGACCCACAGAGACCCCATAGGGCCCCATAGTGACCCACAGAGCCCCCATAGAGCCCCATAGTGACCCACAGAGACCCCATAGAGCCCCATAGCGCCCCCATAGGGCCCCATAGTGACCCACAGAGCCCCCATAGAGCCCCATAGTGACCCACAGAGACCCCATAGGGCCCCACAGAGTCCCATAGCAACCCACAGAGACCCCATAGTGCCCCATAGTGACCCACAGAGACCCCATAGAGCCCCATAGCGACCCACAGAGACCCCATAGGGCCACATAGTGACCCACAGAGACCCCATAGGGCCCCACAGAGCCCCATAGACACCCCATAGAGCCCCATAGTGACCCACAGAGACCCCATAGAGCCCCATAGCGCCCCCTTAGAGCCCCATAGCGACCCACAGAGACCCCATAGGGCCACATAGTGACCCACAGAGACCCCATATGGCCCCATAGTGACCCACAGAGACCCCATAGTGACCCACAGAGACCCCACAGAGACCCCATAGAGCCCCATAGCGCCCCCATAAGGCCCCATAGCGACCCACAGAGACCCCATAGAGCCCCATAGCGCCCCCATAGGGCCCCATAGTGACCCACAGAGACCCCATAGAGCCCCATAGAGCCCCATAGAGCCCCATAGCGCCCCCATAGGGCCCCATAGCTACCCACAGAGACCCCATAGAGCCCCATAGTGACCCACAGAGACCCCATAGAGCCCCATAGCGCCCCCATAGACCCCCATAGCGCCCCACTGACCTGCCTCGAGGACGTCCCGTGCCCCCTCGGGTTCTAGAGCCAGGTTGGCCAGCGCTCGAGCCGCCCGGTTCCAGATGCTTTCGGGTCCCGGGGAGCTCAATAGTGTCACTGTGTGGGGCAGCAATGGGGAACAATGGGGTCACACTGACCCCATAGAGACCCCCAGAGCCCCATAGAGACCCCCAGAGCCCCATAGAGACCCCACCAAAACCCCATATGGCCCCATAGGGACCCCATAGAGCCCCACAGGGCCCCATAGAGACCATAAGAGCCCCATAGAGACCCCCAGAGCCCCATAGAGACCCCACCTAAACCCCATATGGCCTCATAGGGACCCCATAGAGACCCCCAGAGCCCCATAGAGACCCCCAGAGCCCCATAGAGACCCCACCAAAGCCCCATATGGCCTCATAGGGACCCCATAGAGCCCTACAGGGACCCCATAGGGACCCCAAGAGCCCCATAGAGACCCACCAAAACCCCATATGGCCTCATAGGGACCCCATAGAGCCCCATAGGGACCCCATAGAGACCCCCAGAGCCCCATAGAGACCCCACCAAAACCCCATATGGCCCCATAGGGACCCCATAGAGCCCCACAGGGCCCCATAGAGACCCCCAGAGCCCCATAGAGACCCCACCAAAACCCCATATGGCCTCATAGGGACCCCATAGAGCCCCATAGAGACCCCACCAAAACCCCATATGGCCTCATAGGGACCCCATAGAGCCCCACAGGGCCCCATAGAGACCCCATAGAGCCCCATAGCGACCCACAGAGACCCCATAGAGCCCCATAGGGACCCCATAGAGCCCCACAGGGCCCCATAGAGACCCCAAGAGCCCCATAGAGACCTACAGAGCCCCATAGAGACCCCACCAAAACCCCATATGGCCTCATAGGGACCCCATAGAGCCCCACAGGGCCCCATAGAGACCCCCAGAACCCCATAGAGACCCCACCAAAACCCCATATGGCCTCATAGGGACCCCATAGAGCCCCACAGGGCCCGATAGAGACCCCCAGAGCCCCATAGAGACCCCCAGAGCCCCATAGAGACCCCACCAAAACCCCATATGGCCTCATAGGGACCCCATAGAGCCCCACAGGGCCCGATAGAGACCCCCAGAGCCCCATAGAGACCCCCAGAGCCCCATAGAGACCCCACCAAAACCCCATATGGCCTCATAGGGACCCCATAGAGCCCCACAGGGCCCCATAGAGACCCCATAGAGCCCCATAGCGACCCACAGAGACCCCATAGAGCCCCATAGGGACCCCATAGAGACCCACAGGGCCTCATAAAGACTTCATAGATACCCCCCTATATCGCGATATCCCCCCCTTATATCGCGATACCCCCCCATTATATCGCGATCGCCCCCCCGTAATATCGCGATATCTCACCCCTATATATCGCGATCCCCCCCCGTAATCTCGCGATATCTCCCCCCATTATATCGCTATCCCCCCCCGTAATCTCGCGATATCTCCCCCATTATATCGCGACCCCCCCCAAATCTCGCGATATCTCACCCCTATATCGCGATCTCCCCCCCGTAATATCGCGATACCTCCCCCCATTATATCGCTATATCCCCCCTTATATCGCGATCCCCCCCCCAAATCTCGCGATATCTCACCCATTATTTCGCGATCCACCCCCCGTAATCTCGCGATATCTCACCGATCCCTTTGACCCCGCCCCATTTAACCCCCCTTATATCGCGATACCCCCCCCCCCAAATCTCGCGATATCTCACCGATCCCTTTGACCCCGCCCCATTTAAGCCCCCATACCCCCCCTATACTGCTATATCCCCCCTTATATCGCGATACCCCCCCCTTATATCGCGACCCCCCCCCCCCAAATCTCGCGATATCTCACCGATCCTTTTGACCCCGCCCCATTTCCGGGTCTCGTCCCTTCCTCCCTTTTGGACACAGACGTTCCCTACGACGCTCAGCGCCAATTCCAGAGTCCGGCCTTTATACGGAGGCTCCAACAGCTCCAATAAAGGCCTGACCCCGCCCCGGAGCCGGAAACATTCGGTTCCCTTCCGGTTCCGGGTGTGACATCGCCGTAGTGTCGTTAAGGAGCGGCTCAAAGCCGGTTCGGTTCGAGAGCGAAGAGCGGCCACGCACCAGGGAAGAGGCTCCGCCATAAGGGAAAGGGGAGGAGGCCGCGGGGGCAACATGGCGGATGTAGTTCCGGCCTCACTTCCGGTCCCGTGTGGCAACGCGGATCGGCGAGCGGAAGTGGACTACAGATCCCAGAGTGCCGCGCGGCACAGAGCCGGAAGAGAAGGGGGAGAGCGGAAGTGGGAGCCGGAAGAGAAGGGGAGAGACCGGAAGTTGTGGGCTAAAAGAACCGGATGTTGTCACCAAGACACCGGAAGTTGTGGGGATAAGACCGGAAGTTGTGTGGAAACACACCGGAAGTAGGAAGTGCGGCCCTTAAAAGAGCCGATAAAGGCCTGACGCCAACCCGGAGCCAAAAACACTCGGTCCCTTCCCGGTTCTATGTGGGGATGTATAGAGAAAAGCGGAAGTGGACTACAGCTCCCAGAATGCCACGCGGCTCCGAGACGGAAGAGAAGGGAAAGACCGGAAGTTGTTGTCAAAACACCGGAAGTAGGAGCAGGAGGCCGGAAATGAGAGGAGTAGGCGGAGCTCAGAGAGGCGGACCGGAAGTTTGAGGCGAACCCGTAATGGCGGCTCCAACATGGCGGCTCCCCGGACTCCATTTCCCATCTCTCCCCACGCGATCCCGTCTCTCAGATCTCGCGAGACTTGCCCCGTTCCCCCCCCCCCTTTCCCAAACATCGCGATATCTCCCAATGCGTTCCCCCGATTAAATCTCGCGAGATTTCCGCGTCACGGCTCTCCGCTGCGTCTCTTCTCCTTGACGAAATCTCGCGAGACTTCTTTAAGCGAGAACTTCCCCGCCTCCCCACGGGGGTCTTAGGTTGAAATCTCGCGAGATCGCACCGCGCGTTCCTGGTGGATCCTGTCAAATCTCGCGAGATCTCAGCCCATAAGTTTATTCCCCGAACCATGGCAGATCTCGCGAGACTTCCACCTCCGTTTCCTCCTCACACTTCTCAAACCTCGCGAGACTTCCTCAGCGTCCGGCCATTTATTAGAACATCTCGCGAGATCTCCGCATTTCTTTCCTCCACCTCCTCACCAACACTCGCGAGATCTCCACTTCCTTCTCCTTCCGCAAACATCGCGAGATCTTTACTTCCTTCTCCCCATATTTCGCGAGATCTTTAATCTTTTCTCCCTTTCTAACCCTCGCGAGATCTCTCCTCCATTCCCTCTCCCCAAACCTCGCGAGATCTCCTCTATCCCCCCCCCCTTCGTCCTAAACTCACGCGAGATGTTTTTTCACTTCCATTAGATCTATCGAGGGAGACACAACTCTCGCGAGATTTCCTTTGGCGCCTCCTTCTTCCCATCCCTTCATCCCAAACTCTCGCGAGATCATTTTTCACTTCCATTAGTTCTATCGAGGTAGCCGTAACTCTCGCGAGATTTCCTTTGGCGCCTCCTTCTTCCCATCCCTTCATCTCAAACTCTCGCGAGATCTTTTTTCACTTCTATTAATTTAATCGAGTGAGCCGCAATTCTCGCGAGATTTCCTTTGGCGCCTCCTTCTCTCACCCCCATCCCTTCATCCCAAACTCTCGCGAGATCTTTTTTCACTTCCATTAGTTCTATCGAGGGAGCCGCAACCCTCGCGAGATTTCCTTTGGCGCCTCCTTCTCTCACCCCCATCCCTTCATCCCAAACTCTCGCGAGATCTTTTTTCACTTCTATTAATTCTATGAGGGAGCCGCAACTCTCGCGAGATTTCCTTTGGCGCCTCCTTCTCTCACCCCCATCCCTTCATCCCAAACTCTCGCGAGATCTTTTTTTCACTTCTATTCATTCTATCGGGGGAGCCTCAACTCTCGCGAGATTTCCTTTGGCGCCTCCTTCTCTCCTCTCGATCCCTTCATCTCAAACTCTCGCGAGATCTTTTTTCACTTCCATTAGATCTATCGAGGGAGACGCAACTCTCGCGAGATTTCCTTTGGCGCCTCCTTCTCTCACCCCCATCCCTTCATCTCAAACTCTCGCGAGATCTTTTTTCACTTCCATTAGATCTATCGGGGGAGCCGTAACTCTCGCGAGATTTCCTTTGGCGCCTCCTTCTCTCCTCCCCATCCCTTCATCCCAAACTCTCGCGAGATCCTTTCTCTATTACATTATTTTTATAGGGGTAGCCGCAACTCTCGCGAGATTTCCTTTGGCGCCTCCTTCTCTCACCCCCATCCCTTCATCTCAAACTCTCGCGAGATCTTTTTTCACTTCCATTAGTTCTATTGAGGGAGCCGCAACTCTCGCGAGATTTCCTTTGGCGCCTCCTGCTCTCACCCAAATCCCTTCATCCCAAACTCTCGCGAGATCTTTTTTCACTTCCATTAATTCTATGAGGGAGCCGCAACTCTCGCGAGATTTTTTTTTGGCGCCTCCTTCTCTCACCCCCATCCCTTCATCTCAAACTCTCGCGAGATCTTTTTTCACTTCTATTAATTTTATAAACTGAGCCGCAACTCTCGCGAGATTTCCTTTGGCGCCTCCTTCTCTCCTCCCCATCCCTTCATCCCAAACTCTCGCGAGATCTTTTTTCTGTTATATTATTTATATAGGGGGAGCCGCAACTCTCGCGAGATTTCCTTTGGCGCCTCCTTCTTCTGGCGTCTCGCCGGGCGCCATTTTGGCGCTGGGGGCAGCGCGGAGCTCGGACTCCATTTCCCGTCACCCCCCCGGTTTTAAATGGGGGGGGGGTGACCAATTGAGCTCCGTTATGGAGCCGGGGGAGGAGAAACGAGACCTTGAAGGCGTTTAAACCGGATTGAGAGCGTTAAATCTTGGGGTTCTAACACCCATAAGGGAAGGAGGCTGAAGGAGGAGGAGTAGGCCGCGATCGGGCGCCATTTTGTGAGGGAAGCTGAGGGAGGAGCCGCCATTTCTGCTCCTCCTACAGCCGCCATCGCGCCGCCCCCCCCGGCCGGGAGAGGTAAGATGGCGGCCGGGACACCGGCGGGAACGGGGCACGGATAGAGTTAGTTGGGCGCCATTTTGGGGGGGGGGGGGATGGGGGGTTAATGGGGGGTAATGGGGGGATTGGGGGGTTATGGGGTGAATGGGGGTCTATGGGGGTCTGTGAGGGGGCTTAGAGGGGTTAATGGGGGTCTATGAGGGGGTGAATGGGGGTAATGGGGGTTAATGGGGGTTTATTGGGGTGAATGGGGGTCTGTGATGGGGTTAATGGGGGCTTATGGGGGTTCATTGTGGTCTATGAGGGGGTTAATAGGGATTAATGGGGGGTTATGAGGGGGATTGGGGGTTAATGGGGGTTTATGAGGGGGGTAATGGGGGGAATTGGGGGTTAATGGGGGTTTATGGGGGTAATGGGGGTCTTTGAGGGGGTTTATAGGGGTTAATTGTGGTTTATGGGGGTTAATTGGGGGGGTTAGGGGGTAATGGGGGTTTATGGGGGTCTATGAGGGGGCTTATGGGGGGTACTGGGGGTTAATGGGGGGCATTGGGGATTTATGACTGGGTTTATGGGGGCTAATGGGGTTAATGGGAGTCTATGAGGGGGCTTATGGGGGGTAATGGGGGTTTATGGGGGTGAATGGGGTTAATGGGGGTCTATGAGGGGGCTTAGAGGGGTTAATGGGGGTTATGGGGGTGAATGGGGGTTAATGGGGGTCTGTGAGGGGGTTAATGTGGGGTTATGGGGGTTAATGGGGGTCTGTGAGGGGGTTATTGGGGGGTTATGGGGGTCTGTGAGGGGGTTAATGGGGGGTAATGGGGTGAATGGGGGTTAATGGGGCTCTGTGAGGGGGTTAATGGGGGGTAATGGGGTGAATGGGGGTTAATGGGGGTCTGTGAGGGGGTTAATGGGGGGTAATGGGGTTAATGGGGGTTAATGGGGGTCTGTGAGGGGGTTAATGGGGGGTTATGGGGTGAATGGGGGTTAATGGGGGTCTGTGAGGGGGCTCATAGGGGTTAATGGGGGTCTTTGAGGGGGTTAATGGGGGGTAATGGGGTGAATGGGGGTTAATGGGGGTCTATGAGGGTTTATGAGGGGGTTTATGGGGGTAATGGGGGTCTCTGAGGGGGCTTAGAGGGGGTAATGGGGATTATGGGGGTCTATGAGGGGGCTTGTAGGGGTTAATGGAGGTTTATGGGGGCTTATGGGGTTAATGGGGGTCTATGAGGGGGTTTATGGGGGGTAATGGGGGTTAATGGGGATCTATGAGGGGGCTTATAGGGGTTAATGGGGGCTTATGTGGGTGAATGGGGGTTAATGGGGGTCTGTGAGGGGGTTAATGGGGGGTTATGGGGTGAATGGGGGTTAATGGGGGTCTGTGAGGGGGTTAATGGGGGGTTATGGGGTTAATGGGGGTCTGTGAGGGGGTAATGGGGGTTATGGGGTGAATGGGGGTTAATGGGGGTCTGTGAGGGGGCTTGTAGGGGTTAATGGAGGTTTATGGGGGCTTATGGGGTTAATGGGGGTCTATGAGGGTTTATGAGGGGGTTTATGGGGGTTAATGGGGGTTTATGGGGGCTTATGGGGTTAATGGGGGTCTATGAGGGTTTATGAGGGGGTTTATGGGGGTAATGGGGGTCTCTGAGGGGGCTTAGAGGGGGTAATGGGGATTATGGGGGTCTATGAGGGGGCTTATAGGGGTTAATGGGGGGTTATGGGGTGAATGGGGGTTAATGGGGGTCTGTGAGGGGGTTAATGGGGGGTAATGGGGGTTAATGGGGGTCTGTGAGGGGATTAATGGGGGGTTATGTGGTGAATGGGGGTTAATGGGTGTCTGTGAGGGGGTGAATGGGGGGTTATGGGGTGAATGGGGGTTAATGGGGGTCTATGAGGGGGTTAATGGGGGGTTATGGGGTTAATGGGGGTTAATGGGGGTCTGTGAGGGGGTTAATGGGGGGTTATAGGGTGAATGGGGGTTAATGGGGGTCTATGAGGGGGCTTATAGGGGGTAATGGGGATTATGGGGGTCTATGAGGGGGCTTAGAGGGGTTAATGGGGGTTATGGGGGTGAATGGGGGTTAATGGGGGTCTGTGAGGGGGTTAATGGGGGGTTATGGGGTGAATGGGGGTTAATGGGGGTCTGTGAGGGGGTTAATGGGGGTTATGGGGTGAATGGGGGTTAATGGGGGTCTGTGAGGGGGCTCATAGGGGTTAATGGGGGTCTGTGAGGGGTGAATGGGGGGTTATGGGGTGAATGGGGGTTAATGGGGGTCTGTGAGGGGGTGAATGGGGGGTAATGGGGTGAATGGGGGTTAATGGGGGTTTCTGAGGGGGTTAATGGGGGTAATGGGGGTTAATGGGGGTTTATTGGGGTGAATGGGGGTCTGTGAGGGGGTTAATGGGGGGTTAGGGGGTTTATGAGGGGTAATGGGGGTTAATGGGGGTTTATGGGGTCTGTGAGGGGGTTAATGGGGGGTTATGGGGTGAATGGGGGTTAATGGGGGTCTGTGAGGGGGTTAATGGGGGCTTATGGGGTTAATGGGGGTCTGTGAGGGGGTTAATGGGGGGTTATGGGGTGAATGGGGGTTAATGGGGGTCTGTGAGGGGGTTAATGGGGGTTAATGGGGGTCTGTGAGGGGGTTAATGGGGGGTTATGGGGTGAATGGGGGTTAATGGGGGTCTGTGAGGGGGTTAATGGGGGTTAATGGGGGTCTGTGAGGGGGTTAATGGGGGGTTATGGGGTGAATGGGGGTTAATGGGGGTCTGTGAGGGGGTTAATGGGGGTTAATGGGGGTCTGTGAGGGGTTAATGGGGGGTTATGGGGTGAATGGGGGTTAATGGGGGTCTATGAGGGGGTGAATGGGGGGTTATGGGGTTAATGAGGGTTAATGGGGGTTAATGGGGGTCTGTGAGGGGGTGAATGGGGGGTTATGGGGTTAATGGGGGTTAATGGGGGTCTGTGAGGGGGTGAATGGGGTGAATGGGGGTTAATGGGGGTCTGTGAGGGGGTGAATGGGGGGTTATGGGGTTAATGGGGGCTTATGGGGTCTGTGAGGGGGCTCATAGGGGTTAATGGGGGTCTGTGAGGGGGTTTATAGGGGTTAATGGGAGTTTATGGGGGTCTATGAGAGGGCTTGTAGGGGTTAATGGAGGTTTATGGGGGCTTATGGGTGTCTATGAGGTGCTTATGGGGGTTAGTGGGGGTTTATGAGGGTTAATGGGGGTTTATGGGGTCTATGAGGGGGTTAATGGGTGGTTATGGGGTTAATGGGGGCTTATGGGGGTCTGTGAGGGAGCTCATAGGGGTTAATGGGGGGTTATGGGGTGAATGGGGGTTAATGGGGGTCTGTGAGGGGGTTAATGGGGGGTAATGGGGTGAATGGGGGTTAATGGGGGTTTATAGGGGTTAATGGGGGGTTATGGGGTTAATGGGGGTTAATGGGGGTCTGTGAGGGGGTTAATGGGGTGAATGGGGGTTTATGGGGGTCTGTGAGGGGGTTAATGGGGGGTTATGGGGTTAATGGGGGTCTGTGGGGGGTGAATGGGGGTTAATGGGGGTCTGTGAGGGGGTGAATGGGGGTTAATGGGGGTCTATGAGGGGGTTAATGGGGTGAATGGGGGTTAATGGGGGTCTGTGAGGGGGTTAATGGGGGGTTATGGGGTTAATGGGGGCTTATGGGGGTCTGTGAGGGGGTTAATGGGGGGTTATGGGGTGAATGGGGGTTAATGGGGTCTGTGAGGGGTGAATGGGGGTTATGGGGTGAATGGGGGTTAATGGGGTCTGTGAGGGGGTGAATGGGGGGTTATGGGGTGAATGGGGGTTAATGGGGGTCTGTGAGGGGGTGAATGGGGGGTTATGGGGTGAATGGGGGTTAATGGGGGTCTGTGAGGGGGTTAATGGGGGGTTATGGGGTGAATGGGGGTTAATGGGGGTCTGTGAGGGGGTTAATGGGGGTTATGGGGTGAATGGGGGTCTGTGAGGGGGTGAATGGGGGGTTATGGGGTGAATGGGGGTTAATGGGGGTCTGTGAGGGGGGTTATGGGGTGAATGGGGGTCTGTGAGGGGGTGAATGGGGGGTTATGGGGTGAATGGGGGTTAATGGGGGTCTGTGAGGGGGTTAATGGGGGGTTATGGGGTGAATGGGGGTTAATGGGAGTCTGTGAGGGGGTTAATGGGGGTAATGGGGTTAATGGGGGTCTGTGAGGGGGTTAATGGGGGGTTATGGGGTTAATGGGGGGGTTTAATGGGGGGGAATGGGGGTTAATGGGGGTCTGTGAGGGGGTTAATGGGGGGTTATGGGGTTAATGGGGGTTAATGGGGGTCTGTGACTGGGTTAATGGGGGGTTATGGGGTTAATGGGGGTTAATGGGGGTCTGTGAGGGGGTTAATGGGGGGTTATGGGGTGAATGGGGGTTAATGGGGGTCTGTGAGGGGGCTCATAGGGGTTAATGGGGGTCTGTGAGGGGGTTAATGGGGGGTTATGGGGTTAATGGGGGTCTGTGAGGGGGTTAATGGGGGTTATGGGGTTAATGGGGGTTAATGGGGTCTGTGAGGGGGTTAATGGGGGGTAATGGGGTGAATGGGGGTTAATGGGGGTCTGTGAGGGGGTTAATGGGGGGTAATGGTGTTAATGGGTGTTAATGGGGGTCTGTGAGGGGGTGACTGGGGGGTTATGGGGTTAATGGGGGTCTGTGAGGGGGCTAATGGGGGGTTATGGGGTGAATGGGGGTTAATGGGGGTCTGTGAGGGGGTGAATGGGGTGAATGGGGGTTAATGGGGGTCTATGAGGGGGCTTATGGGGGTAATGGGGGTTTATTGGGGTGAATGGGGGTCTGTGAGGGGGTTAATGGGGGTTTATGAGGGGGTAATGGGGGGAATTGGGGGTTTATGGGGGTTTATGGGGCGTAATGGGGGTCTTTGAGGGGGTTTATAGGGGTTAATTGTGGTTTATGGGGGTTAATTGGGGGGGTTAAGGGGTAATGGGGGTTTATGGGGGTCTATGAGGGGGCTTATGGGGGGTAATGGGGGTCTGTGAGGGGTTTATAGGGGTTAATGGGAGTTTATGGGGGTCTATGAGGGGGCTTATGGGGGGTACTGGGGGTTAATGGGAGGGATTGGGGGGGATTGGGGATTTATGACTGGGTTAATGGGGGCTTATGGGGTTGATGGGGGTCTATGAGAGGGTTTATGAGGGCTAATGGGGTCTGTGAGGGGGTGAATGGGGGGTAATGGGGTCTATGAGGGGGCTTATAGGGGTTAATGGGGATCTATGAGGGGGTTTATGGGGGTCTATGATGGGGCTTATAGGGGGTAATGGGGGTCTATGAGGGGGATTGGGGGTAATGGGGGGTTATGAGGGGGATTGGGGGGTAATGGGGTGTTATGGGGGTTTTTGGGGGTTATGAGGAGGCTAATGGGGGTGAATAGGGGGTAATGGGGGTTAATGGGGGTCTATGAGGGGGTTTATGGGGGTGAATGGGTGCTTATAGGGGGGATTGGGGGAGGATTGGGGGTCTATGAGGGGGCTTATAGGGGTGAATGGGGGTGAACGGGGGCTTATGGGGGTTTATGGGGGGTAATGGGGGTTTATGAGGGTTTATGAAGGGGGGGGTTATGGGGTCTATGGGGTGGGAATGGGGTGATGTGGGGGTGTATGGGCGGCTATGGGGCTGAATGGGGGGCTATGGGGTCGAACTGTGGGGTTATGGGGCCGGACTGTGGGGTTATGGGGCCAGTGTAAGGGATTATGGGGCGGCAGTGGGGCTCTGTGGGGTTGTGGGGTCGGGCTGTGGGGTTATGGGGTCAGTGTAAGGGGTTATAGGGCAGCAATGGGGCTCTGTGGGGTTATGGGGTCAGTGTAAGGGGTTATAGGGCAGCAAGGGGGCTCTGTGGGGTTATGGGGTCAGTGTAAGGGGTTATAGGGCAGCAATGGGGCTCTGTGGGGTTATGGGGCCGGACTGTGGGGTATGGGGTCAGTGTAAGGGGTTATAGGGCAGCAATGGGGCTCTGTGGGGTTATGGGGTCAGTGTAAGGGGTTATAGGGCAGCAATGGGGCTCTGTGGGGTTATGGGGTCAGTGTAAGGGATTATAGGGCAGCAATGGGGCTCTGTGGGGTTATGGGGTCGGGCTGTGGGGTTATGGGGTCAGTGTAAGGGGTTATAGGGCAGCAATGGGGCTCTGTGGGGTTATGGGGTCAGTGTAAGGGATTATAGGGCAGCAATGGGGCTCTGTGGGGTTATGGGGTCAGTGTAAGGGGTTATAGGGCAGCAATGGGGCTCTGTGGGGTTATGGGGTCAGTGTAAGGGGTTATAGGGCAGCAATGGGGCTCTGTGGGGTTATGGGGTCAGTGTAAGGGGTTATAGGGCAGCAATGGGGCTCTGTGGGGTTATGGGGCCGGACTGTGGGGTTATGGGGTCAGTGTAAGGGGTTATAGGGCAGCAATGGGGCTCTATGGGGGGCTATGGGGCCAGACTGTGGGGTTATGGGGTCAGTGTAAGGGATTATAGGGCAGCAATGGGGCTCTGTGGGGTTATGGGGACAGACTGTGGGGTTATGGGGTCAGTGTAAGGGGTTATAGGGCAGCAATGGGGCTCTGTGGGGTTATGGGGCCGGACTGTGGGGGTTATGGGGTCAGTGTAAGGGGTTATAGGGCAGCAATGGGGCTCTGTGGGGTTATGGGGTCAGTGTGTGGGGTTATAGGGCAGCAATGGGGCTCTGTGGGGTTATGGGGTCGGGCTGTGGGGTTATGGGGTCAGTGTAAGGGGTTATGGGGCGGCAGTGGGGCTCTGTGGGGTTATAGGGCCAGACTGTGGGGTTATGGGGTCGGGCTGTGGGGTGATGGGTCAGTGTAAGGGGTTATAGGGCAGCAATGGGGCTCTGTGGGGTTATGGGGCCGGACTATGGGGTTATGGGGTCAGTGTAAGGGGTTATAGGGCAGCAATGGGGCTCTGTGGGGTTATGGGGTCAGTGTAAGGGGTTATAGGGCAGCAATGGGGCTCTGTGGGGTTATGGGGTCAGTGTAAGGGGTTATAGGGCAGCAATGGGGCTCTGTGGGGTTATGGGGTCAGTGTAAGGGGTTATAGGGCAGCAATGGGGCTCTGTGAGGTTATGGGGTCAGGCTGTGGGGTTATGGGGTCATTGTAAGGGGTTATAGGGCAGCAATGGGGCTCTGTGGGGTTATGGGGTCAGTGTAAGGGATTATGGGGCAGCAATGGGGCTCTGTGGGGTTATGGGGTCAGTGTAAGGGATTATAGGGCAGCAATGGGGCTCTGTGGGGTTATGGGGTCAGTGTAAGCGGTTATGGGGTGGCAGTGGGGCTCTGTGGGGTTATGGGGTCAGTGTAAGGGGTTATAGGGCAGCAATGGGGCTCTGTGGGGTTATGGGTCCGGACTGTGGGGTTATGGGGTCAGTGTAAGGGGTTATAGGGCAGCAATGGGGCTCTGTGGGGTTATGGGGTCAGTGTAAGCGGTTATGGGGTGGCAGTGGGGCTCTGTGGGGTTATGGGGTCAGTGTAAGGGGTTATAGGGCAGTAATGGGGCTCTGTGGGGTTATGGGTCCGGACTGTGGGGTTATGGGGTCAGTGTAAGGGGTTATAGGGCAGCAATGGGGCTCTGTGGGGTTATGGGTCCGGACTGTGGGGTTATGGGGTCAGTGTAAGGGGTTATAGGGCAGCAATGGGGCTCTGTGGGGTTATGGGGTCAGTGTAAGCGGTTATGGGGTGGCAGTGGGGCTCTGTGGGGTTATGGGGTCAGTGTAAGGGGTTATAGGGCAGTAATGGGGCTCTGTGGGGTTATGGGTCCGGACTGTGGGGTTATGGGGTCAGTGTAAGGGGTTATAGGGCAGCAATGGGGCTCTGTGGGGTTATGGGGTCAGTGTAAGGGATTATAGGGCAGCAATGGGGCTCTGTGGGGTTATGGGGCCGGACTGGGGGTTATGGGGCAGCAATGGGGCTGAATGTGGGGTTATGGGGTCAGAACATGGGGTTATGAGGTCAGTGTGTGGGGTTATGGGGTCACTATAGAGTCTCTATGGGGTTATGGGGCACTATGGGGTCTCTGTGGGGTTATAGGGTCACTGTGTGGGGTTATGGGGTTTCTATGGGGTTATGGGGCTGTGGGGCCTTAATGTGGAGTTATGGGGTCTCTGTGGGGTCACTCACTTATGGGGCAACATGGCATCTCTATGGGGCCCCACACTTATGGGGCAGCCCATCTATGGGGCCATCTATGGGGTCCCATATTGTGACCCCACAACTGCCCCATTTCAGGCCGCCCCACCGACACCGTGGAAGTGCCGTGTGAGGAGGAGGAGGACGGCCCGGCACACACAGGTGGGACCCACACTTATGGGGCAGCCCCATAGCCACCCCATATCCACACCCCACACTTATGGGGCAGCCCCATAGCCACCCCATAACCCCCATATCCACACCCCACACTTATGGGGCAGCCCCATAGCCACCCCATAACCCCCATATCCGCACCCCACACTTATGGGGCGGCCCCATAGCCACCCCATAACCCCCATATCCACACCCCATGCTTATGGGGCAGCCCCATAGCCACCCCATAACCCCCATATCCGCACCCCACACTTATGGGGCAGCCCCATAGCCACCCCATAGCCACCCCATAACCCCCATATCCGCACCCCACACTTATGGGGCAGCCCCATAGCCACCCCATAACCCCCATATCCGCACCCCACACTTATGGGGCAGCCCCATATCCACCCATAACCCCCATATCCGCACCCCATACTTATGGGGCAGCCCCATAGCCACCCCATATCCACACCCCATGCTTATGGGGCAGCCCCATATCCACCCCATAACCCCCATATCCGCACCCCACACTTATGGGGCAGCCCCATAGCCACCCCATAACCCCCATATCCGCACCCCACACTTATGGGGCGGCCCCATGTCCACCCCATAACCCCATTACTCTGCCCCATACCCACCCCACACTTATGGGGCAGCCCCATCCCCACCCCATAACCCCCATATCCGCACCCCACACTTATGGGGCAGCCCCATCCCCACCCCATAACCCCCTTATTCTGCCCCATATCCACCCCACACTTATGGGGCAGCCCCATCCCCCCCCATAACCCCCATATCCGCACCCCACACTTATGGGGCAGCCCCATAGCCACCCCATAACTCCCATATCCGCACCCCACACTTATGGGGCAGCCCCATAGCCACCCCATATCCACCCCACACTTATGGGGCAGCCCCATAGCCACCCCATATCCACCCCACACTTATGGGGCAGCCCCATAGCCCCCCCATAACCCCATTATTCTGCCCCATATCCACCCCATATTTATGGGGTAGCCCCATATCCACCCCACACTTATGGGGCAGCCCCATACCCATCCCATAACCCCTTTACTCTGCCCCATATACGCCCCACACTTATGGGGCAGCCCCATCCCCCCTCCATAACCCCCTTACTCTGCCCCATACCCACCCCACACTTATGGGGCAGCCCCATCCCCATCCCATAACCCCCTTATTTTGCCCCATACCCACCCCACACTTATGGGGCAGCCCCATAGCCACCCCATAACCCCATTATTCTGCCCCATATCCACCCCACACTTATGGGGCAGCCCCATCCCCACCCCATAACGCCCTTACTCTGCCCCATATCCACCTCACACTTATGGGGCAGCCCCATCCCCACCCCATAACCCCCTTACTCTGCCCCATATCCGCCCCACACTTATGGGGCAGCCCCATCCCCACCCCATAACCCCGTTACTCTGCCCCATAGGCGGCTGTGTGGGGCGCAGGCTGGGCCGCCCGGCCCCCTCCCCCCCCCAGCAGGGGGACGCCGAGGGCGGCCATGTTGAAGACCCTTCGGCTCCGCCCCCCGTGGGCCCCCCCGGGGGACCCCCCCCACAAGGAGACCCCCCAATGCTGCTGCCACACCAGGTGATCCCCCCCCCCTATTAAACCCTATGGGACCCCCCCCAAATTAACCCCATTCAACCCTATGGGACCCCCCCCCAAATTAACCCCATTCAACCCTATGGGACCCCCCCCAAATTAACCCCATTCAACCCTATGGGACCCCCCCCAAATTAACCCCATTCAACCCTATGGGACCCCCCCCCAAATTAACCCCATTAAACCCTATGGGACCCCCCCCCATAATTAAACCCTATGGGACCTCCCCCTATTAAACCCTATGGGACCCCCCCCAAATTAACCCCATTCAACCCTATGGGGCTCCCCCCCCATTCAACCCTATGGGACCCCCCCCCAAATTAACCCCATTCAACCCTATGGGACCCCCCCCAAATTAACCCCATTCAACCCTATGGGACCCCCCCCAAATTAACCCCATTCAACCCTATGGGACCCCCCCCCATAATTAAACCCTATGGGACCTCCCCCTATTAAACCCTATGGGA
>NW_028189011.1:0-128896 GCF_054131305.1 Coturnix japonica | reverse complement strand
CACCCCATAGACCCCATAGACCCCATAGACACACCATAGATCCCATGGACACCCCATAGACCCCATAGATACCCCATAGACCCCATAGAGACCCCATAGACCCCATAGACACCCATAGACCCCATAGAGACCCCACAGATCCCATAGACCCTATAGAGAACCCATAGACCCTGTAGACACCCTAGAGACCCCATAGACCCCATAGACACCCCATAGAGCCTCATAAGAACCCCATAGACCCCATAGAGACCCCATAGACCCCATAGACACCCCATAGACCCCATAGACACCCCATAGACCCCATAGAGACCCCATAGACACTCCATAGACCCCATAGAGACCCCATAGACCCCATAGACACCCCATAGAGACCTCATAGACCCCATAGAGACCCCATAGACCCCATAGACACCCCATAGACCCCATAGAAACCCCATAGAGACCCCATAGACCCCATAGAGACCCCATAGACCCCATAGACACTCCATAGACGCCATAGACACCCCATAGAGCCTCATAAGAACCCCGTAACATCCCATAGAAACCCCATAAGAGCCCATAATACCCTATAGGAACCCCCTAGACCCCGTAGACACCCCTTAGACCCCATAGAGACCCCATAGACTCCCCATAGACCCCATAGACGCCATAGACCCCATAGAGACCCCATGGACCCTGTAGACACCCTAGAGACCCCATAGACCCCATAGAGACCCCATAGACACCCATAGACCCCATAGACACCCCATAGAGCCTCATAAGAACCCCATAACATCCCATTGAAACCCATAATACCCCATAATACCCCATAAGAGACCCCATAGACCCCATAGAGACCCCATAGACCCCTTAGACCCCATAGAGACCCATTAGACCCCATAGAGACCCCATAGACCCCATAGAGACCCCATAGACCCCATAGACCCCATAGAGACCCCATAGACACCCCATAGAGACCCCATAGACCCCATAGAGACCATAGACCCCATAGACACCCCATAAAGACCCCATAGACACCCCATAGAGACCCATAGACACCCCATAGACACCCCATAGACCCCATAGAGACCCCATAGACCCCATAGACACCCAATAGAGCCTCATAAGAACCCCATAACATCCCATAGAAACCCCATAAGAGCCCATAACACCCTATAGGAACCCCATAAGACCCATAAGACCCCATAGACCCATAGAGACCCCATAGACCCCATAGACACCCCATAGAGCCTCATAAGAACCCCATAACATCCCATTGAAACCCCATAAGACCCCAATAAGACCCCACCATAGAGACCCCATAGAGCCTCATAAGAACCCCATAACATCCCATAGAAACCCCATAAGACCCCATAGAGACCCCATAGACCCCATAGACACCCCTTAGACCCCATAGAGACCCCATAGACACCATAGAGACCCCATAGACACCCCATAGACCCCATAGACACCCCATAGAGCCTCATAAGAACCCCATAACATCCCATAGAAACCCCATAAGACCCCTAGACCCCATAGACCCCATAGACACCCCATAGAGACCCCATAGACCCCATAGACACCCCATAGAGACCTCATAGACCCCATAGAGACCCCATAGACCCCATAGACACCCCATAGACCCATAGAGACCCCATAGACCCCATAGACACCCCATAGACACCCCATAGACACCCCATAGACCCCATAGAGACCCCATAGAGACCCCATATACCCCATAGAGACCCCATAGACCCCATAGACACCCCGTAGACACCCCATAGAGACCCCATAGACCCCATAGAGACCCCATAGACCCCATAGACACCCCACAGACCCCATAGAGACCCCATAGACCCCATAGACACCCCATAGAGCCTCATAAGAACCCCATAACATCCCATAGAAACCCCATAAGACCCCATAAGACCCATAGACACCACATAGACCCCATAGACACCCCATAGACACCCCATAGACACCCCATAGACCCCATAGACATCCCATAGACCCCATAGAGACCCTATAGGCCCCCATAACACCCTATAGGAACCCCATAGACCCCATAGAGCCTCATAAGAACCCCATAACATCCCATAGAAACCCCATAGAAACCCCATAAGACCCCCCAGACCCCATAGAGACCCCATAGACCCCATAGACTCCCCATAGACCCCATAGACTCCCCATAGACCCCATAGAGACGACATAGACCCCATGGACACCCCATAGACCCCATAGACACCCCATAGAGACCCCATAGACCCCATAGACACCATAGATACCCCATAGACCCCATAGACCCCATAAGACCCCATAGAGACCCCATAGACCCCATAGACACTCCATAGACATCCCACAGACACCCCATGGAGACCCCATAGACCCCATAGACCCCATAAGACCCCATAGACCCCATAGACACCCCATAGAGCCTCATAAGACCCCATAGACCCCATAGAGACCCCATAGACCCCATAGACACCCCATAGAGCCTCATAAGAACCCCATAGATCCCATAGAGACCCCATAGACCCCATAGACACCCCATAGAGACCCAATAGAGCCCCATAAGACCCCATAGACCCCATAGAGCCCATATTGACCCCATTGTGCCCCACAGGCTGTGCCCCCCATTGAGGCCGTTGCTGTGGGGCCGGGGGGGGGCTCTGAGGGTCCTATTGGGGGCAGTGAGTGGGAGCTCGACCCTACAACGGGACCCCCCCCCACAATTCACCCTATACGCCGCCGCCGCCATCACAGCCCTAATGGGGAATGGGGTGAGTAGGGGATATGGGGGGCTATGGGGTTATAGGGGGGTTATAGGGGGGTTATGGGGTTATGGGGTTATAGGGGGGCTATGGGGTTATGGGGTTATAGGGGGGCTATGGGGTTATGGGGGGGTTATGGGGTTATGGGGGGTTATGGGGTTATGGGGTTATATGGGGTTATGGGGTTATGGGGGGCTATGGGGTTATGGGGGGTTATGGGGTTATGGGGGGCTATGGGGTTATAGGGGGGATATGGGGTTATAGGGGGGCTATGGGGTTATGGGGTTATAGGGGGGCTATGGGGTTATAGGGGGGCTATGGGGTTATAGGGGGGTTATGGGGTTATAGGGGGGCTATGGGGTTATGGGGGGTTATGGGGTTATGGGGGGTTATGGGGTTATGGGGGGGTTATGGGGTTATAGGGGGGCTATGGGGTTATAGGGGGGCTATGGGGTTATGGGGGGCTATGGGGTTATGGGGGGCTATGGGGTTATAGGGGGGCTATGGGGTTATGGGGTTATGGGGTTATGGGGGGGCTATGGGGTTATAGGGGGGTTATGGGGTTATAGGGGGGTTATGGGGTTATGGGGGGGTTATGGGGTTATGGGGTTATGGGGGGGTTATGGGGTTATGGGGGGCTATGGGGTTATGGGGGGTTATGGGGTTATGGGGGGTTATGGGGAGTTATAGGGGGGTTATGGGGTTATGGGGGGGTTATGGGGTTATAGTGGGGTTATGGGGTTATGGGGGGTTATGGGGTTATGGGGGGTTATGGGGTTATGGGGGGTTATGGGGTTATAGTGGGGCTATGGGGTTATGGGGGGGTTATGGGGGGTTATGGGGGGGGATTATAGGGGGGTTATGGGGGGTTATAGGGGGTTATGGGGTTATGGGGCTATGGGGGGCTATGGGGTTATGGGGTTATGGGGGTTATGGGGTTATAGGGGGGTTATGGGGTTATGGGGGGCTATGGGGTTATGGGGGGCTATGGGGTTATGGGGGGGTTATGGGGTTATGGGGGGTTATGGGGTTATGGGGGGCTATGGGGTTATGGGGGGGTTATGGGGTTATGGGGGGGTTATGGGGTTATGGGGGGGGTTATAGGGGGTTATGGGGTTATGGGGGGTTATGGGGGGCTATGGGGTTATAGGGGGGTTATGGGGTTATAGGGGGGCTATGGGGTTATAGGGGGGCTATGGGGTTATAGGGGGGTTATGGGGGGCTATGGGGTTATGGGGGGCTATGGGGTTATGGGGGGGCTATGGGGTTATGGGGGGGCTATGGGGTTATAGGGGGGCTATGGGGTCATAGGGGGGTTATGGGGTTATGGGGTTATGGGGGGTTATGGGGTTATGGGGGGCTATGGGGTTATGGGGGGTTATGGGGGGTTATGGGGTTATGGGGGGGCTATGGGGTTATGGGGTTATGGGGCTATGGGGTTATGGGGTTATGGGGTTATGGGGGGTTATAGGGGGGTTATGGGGTTATGGGGGGTTATGGGGTTATGGGGTTATGGGGGGTTATGGGGTTATGGGGGGTTATGGGGTTATGGGGGGCTATGGGGTTATAGGGGGGCTATGGGGTTATGGGGTTATGGGGTTATAGGGGGGTTATAGGGGGGTTATAGGGGGGTTATAGGGGGGTTATGGGGTTATAGTGGGTTATGGGGGGTTATGGGGTTATGGGGTTATGGGGGGGCTATGGGGTTATGGGGGGGCTATGGGGTTATGGGGTTATGGGGGGTTATGGGGGGGTTATAGGGGGGTTATGGGGTTATGGGGGGTTATGGGGTTATAGGGGGGTTATGGGGTTATAGGGGGGTTATGGGGTTATGGGGTTATGGGGGGGTTATGGGGTTATAGGGGGGTTATGGGGTTATGGGGGGCTATGGGGTTATGGGGGGCTATGGGGTTATGGGGGGCTATGGGGTTATAGGGGGTTATGGGGTTATAGGGGGGCTATGGGGTTATGGGGGGTTATGGGGTTATGGGGTTATGGGGTTATGGGGGGCTATGGGGTTATGGGGGGGCTATGGGGTTATAGGGGGGTTATGGGGTTATGGGGGGGTTATGGGGTTATAGGGGGGCTATGGGGTTATGGGGTTATGGGGTTATGGGGGGGTTATGGGGTTATAGGGGGGCTATGGGGTTATGGGGGGTTATGGGGTTATGGGGTTATGGGGGGGCTATGGGGTTATGGGGGGCTATGGGGTTATAGGGGGGTTATGGGGTTATAGGGGGGTTATGGGGTTATAGGGGGGTTATAGGGGGGTTATGGGGTTATGGGGTTATGGGGTTATGGGGGGTTATGGGGTTATGGGGTTATGGGGGGTTATGGGGTTATAGGGGGGTTATGGGGTTATAGGGGGGCTATGGGGTTATAGGGGGGGGTTATGGGGAGGCTATGGGGTTATGGGGGGTTATGGGGTTATAGGGGGGTTATGGGGTTATGGGGTTATGGGGTTATGGGGGTTATGGGGTTATGGGGTTATAGGGGGGTTATGGGGTTATGGGGTTATGGGGTTATGGGGTTATGGGGTTATGGGGGGTTATGGGGTTATGGGGTTATGGGGGGTTATGGGGTTATAGGGGGGCTATGGGGGGTTATAGGGGGGTTATGGGGTTATGGGGTTATGGGGGGTTATGGGGTTATAGGGGGTTATAGGGGGCTATGGGGTTATGGGGGGCTATGGGGTTATGGGGTTATAGGGGGGTTATGGGGTTATGGGGTTATAGGGGGGTTATGGGGTTATAGGGGGTTATGGGGTTATGGGGTTATGGGGGGTTATGGGGTTATAGGGGGGTTATGGGGTTATGGGGGCTATGGGGTGCTATGGGGGGGTTATGGGGTTATGGGGTTATAGGGGGGTTATGGGGTTATAGGGGGGTTATGGGGTTATAGGGGGGTTATGGGGTTATGGGGTTATGGGGGGCTATGGGGTTATAGGGGGGTTATGGGGTTATGGGGGGCTATGGGGTTATGGGGGGGCTATGGGGTTATGGGGGGCTATGGGGTTATGGGGTTATGGGGTTATGGGGTTATGGGGGGCTATGGGGTTATAGGGGGGCTATGGGGTTATGGGGGGTTATGGGGTTATGGGGGGATTATAGGGGGGTTATGGGGTTATAGGGGGTTTATGGGGGGGTTATAGGGGGGTTATGGGGTTATGGGGTTATAGGGGGGTTATGGGGTTATAGGGGGGTTATGGGGTTATGGGGGGGCTATGGGGTTATGGGGGGTTATGGGGTTATAGGGGGGTTATGGGGTTATGGGGGGCTATGGGGTTATGGGGGGTTATGGGGTTATGGGGGGCTATGGGGTTATAGGGGGGTTATGGGGTTATAGGGGGGTTATGGGGTTATGGGGGGTTATGGGGTTATAGGGGGGCTATGGGGTTATGGGGCTATGGGGTTATAGGGGGGTTATGGGGTTATAGGGGGGTTATGGGGTTATGGGGTTATAGGGGGGTTATGGGGGGCTATGGGGTTATGGGGTTATGGGGGGTTATGGGGTTATAGGGGGGCTATGGGGTGCTATGGGGTTATGGGGTTATGGGGTTATGGGGTTATAGGGGGTTATGGGGTTATGGGGGGCTATGGGGTTATGGGGGGTTATGGGGTTATGGGGGGGTTATGGGGTTATAGGGGGGTTATGGGGGGCTATGGGGTTATGGGGTTATGGGGGGCTATGGGGTTATGGGGGGTTATGGGGTTATAGGGGGGTTATGGGGGGCTATGGGGTTATGGGGTTATGGGGTTATGGGGGGCTATGGGGTTATGGGGGGTTATGGGGATATGGGGTTATGGGGGGCTATGGGGTTATAGGGGGGCTATGGGGTTATAGGGGGGTTATAGGGGGGTTATGGGGTTATGGGGGGATTATAGGGGGGTTATGGGGTTATAGGGGGGTTATGGGGTTATGGGGGGCTATGGGGTTATGGGGGGCTATGGGGTTATGGGGGGCTATGGGGTTATGGGGTTATGGGGTTATGGGGTTATGGGGGGCTATGGGGTTATGGGGGGTTATGGGGATATGGGGTTATGGGGGGCTATGGGGTTATAGGGGGGCTATGGGGTTATAGGGGGTTATAGGGGGGTTATGGGGTTATGGGGGGATTATAGGGGGGTTATGGGGTTATAGGGGGGTTATGGGGTTATGGGGGGCTATGGGGTTATGGGGGGGTTATGGGTTATAGGGGGGCTATGGGGTTATAGGGGGGTTATGGGGTTATGGGGCTATGGGGTTATGGGTTATGGGGCTATGGGGGGCTATGGGGGGTTATGGGGTTATGGGGTTATGGGGTTATAGGGGGGTTATGGGGTTATAGGGGGGTTATGGGGTTATGGGGTTATGGGGGGCTATGGGGTTATGGGGTTATGGGGGGCTATGGGGTTATGGGGTTATGGGGGGTTATAGGGGGGTTATGGGGTTATGGGGGGATTATAGGGGGGTTATGGGGTTATGGGGGGATTATAGGGGGGTTATGGGGTTGTAGGGGGATTATAGGGGGGTTATGGGGGGGTTATAGGGGGGTTATGGGGTTATGGGGTTATGGGGGGGTTATGGGGTTATAGGGGGGTTATGGGGTTATGGGGAGGTTATAGGGGGGCTATGGGGTTATGGGGGGGTTATAGGGGGTTATGGGGTTATGGGGGGTTATGGGGAGGTTATGGGGTTATAGGGGGGCTATGGGGTTATGGGGGGCTATGGGGTTATGGGGGGTTATGGGGTTATGGGGTTATAGGGGGGTTATGGGGTTATGGGGGGTTATAGGGGGGTTATGGGGGGGCTATGGGGTTATGGGGGGGTTATGGGGGGTTATGGGGTTATGGGGTTATAGGGGGGCTATGGGGTTATAGGGGGCTATGGGGTTATGGGGGGCTATGGGGGGCTATGGGGTTATAGGGGGGCTATGGGGTTATAGGGGGGTTATGGGGTTATGGGGTTATGGGGTTATGGGGGGCTATGGGGTTATGGGGTTATAGGGGGGCTATGGGGTTATGGGGTTATAGGGGGGCTATGGGGTTATGGGGTTATAGGGGGGCTATGGGGTTATGGGGTTATGGGGGGTTATGGGGGGGTTATGGGGTTATGGGGGGCTATGGGGTTATAGGGGGGTTATGGGGTTATAGGGGGGTTATGGGGTTATGGGGTTATGGGGGGTTATGGGGGGTTATGGGGTTATGGGGGGTTATGGGGTTATGGGGTTATAGGGGGGTTATGGGGTTATGGGGGGGCTATGGGGTTATGGGGTTATGGGGTTATGGGGGGTTATGGGGTTATGGGGTTATGGGGTTATGGGGGGCTATGGGGTTATGGGGGGCTATGGGGTTATAGGGGGGTTATGGGGTTATGGGGGGTTATGGGGTTATAGGGAGGTTATGGGGGGTTATGGGGTTATGGGGTTATGGGGGGTTATGGGGTTATGGGGGGCTATGGGGTTATGGGGGGTTATGGGGTTATGGGGTTATGGGGTTATGGGGGGCTATGGGGTTATGGGGTTATGGGGTTATGGGGCTATGGGGGGCTATGGGGTTATGGGGGGCTATGGGGTTATAGGGGGTTATGGGGTTATGGGGGGTTATGGGGTTATAGGGGGTTATGGGGTTATAGGGGGGTTATGGGGTTATGGGGGGGTTATGGGGTTATAGGGGGTTATGGGGTTATAGGGGGGTTATGGGGTTATGGGGTTATAGGGGGGTTATGGGGTTATGGGGGGGTTATGGGGTTATGGGGTTATGGGGGGTTATGGGGTTATGGGGGGCTATGGGGTTATGGGGTTATGGGGGGATTATAGGGGGGCTATGGGGTTATGGGGTTATGGGGTTATAGGGGGATTACAGGGGGGTTATGGGGTTATGGGGGGGGATTATAGGGGGGCTATGGGGTTATGGGGTTATGGGGGGGATTATAGGGGGGTTATGGGTTATGGGGGGGATTATAGGGGGGTTATGGGGTTATGGGGGGGATTATAGGGGGGTTATGGGGGGGTTATGGGGTTATGGGGGGGGATTATAGGGGGGCTATGGGGGGGTTATAGGGGGGTTATGGGGTTATGGGGGGATTATGGGGGGGTTATGGGGTTATAGGGGGATTATAGGGGGGTTATGGGGTTATGGGGGGATCATAGGGGGGTTATGGGGGGATTATAGGGGGGCTATGGGGGGATTATAGGGGGGTTATGGGGGGGCTATGGGGTTATGGGGGGCTTATTTTGGGGTCACTTATGGGGTTTTTGGGTCCCCCCACAGCCCCCCATTGGCGCTGACATGGAGGATGCCAACGCTGACCCCACATCCAACCCCCCCACATCCCCCCCGCCCCATAAGCGGCCCCGTTTGGACCCCCAGCCCCACACATCCCCCCCCCAGACCCACATAGTGACCCCCAACCACCCCATAGCGCCCCATAGAGCCCCATTGACCCCCAACCACCCCATAGCGCCCCATAGAGCCCCATTGACCCCCAACCACCCCATAGCGCCCCATAGAGCCCCACTGACCCCCAACCACCCCATAGCGCCCCATAGCGCCCCATTGACCCCCAACCACCCCATAGCGCCCCATAGCGCCCCATTGACCCCCAACCACCCCATAGCGCCCCATAGAGCCCCACTGACCCCCAACCACCCCATAGCGCCCCATAGAGCCCCATTGACCCCCAACCACCCCATAGCGCCCCATAGAGCCCCATTGACCCCCCCCCACAGCCCCCATTCACCCCCCAGCCCCACTTATTGCCCCCATTCCCCCCCTAACCCCCCTATAACTGCCCCCAATGGCCCCCATTTGCCCCCCAACCCCCCCCATTCGCCCCATAACCCCCCTCAAAGCCCCCCCCATAGCCCCCATAGGCCCCATAGCCCCCATAACCCCCCCTATTCGCCCCATAACCCCCCCCATAATCCCCCCCACGACCCCCATTCACCCCATAGCCCCCATAACCCCCCCTATTCGCCCCATAAGACCCCCCATAAATCCCCCCACGACCCCCATTCACCCCATAGCCCCCATAACCCCCCCTATTCGCCCCATAAGACCCCCCATAACCCGCCCCATAACCCCCATTCACCCCATAGCCCCCCTAAAAGCCCCCCCCACGACCCCCATAGACCCCATAGCCCCCCTAAAAGCCCCCCCATAACCCCCATTCACCCCATAGCCCCCATTCACCCCATAACCCCCATTCACCCCATAGCCCCCATTCACCCCATAGCCCCCATTCACCCCATTCACCCCATAGCCCCCATTCACCCCATAACCCCCATAGCCCCCATTCACCCCATAGCCCCCATTCACCCCATAGCCCCCATTCCCCCCATAGCCCCCATTCACCCCATAGCCCCCATTCACCCCATAGCCCCCATTCACCCCATATCCCCCATTCACCCCATAGCCCCCATTCACCCCATAGCCCCCATTCACCCCATTCACCCCATAGCCCCCATTCACCCCATAGCCCCCATTCACCCCATTCACCCCATAGCCCCCATTCACCCCATATCCCCCATTCACCCCATAGCCCCCATTCACCCCATTCACCCCATATCCCCCATCCCCCCCCCTGCCCCTATTCCCTGTCCCCCCATGACCTGACCCTATTACCCGACGGTCGCCCCCCCCCCCTGGCCGCCACCCGGGGGTCCCTGTGCCTCCATTCCCCCCCCTTGGCCGCCATGTTGGGGGGGGGGCCCTATAGGGAAACCCAGCTCCCCTCCATCCCCCTCCATTGCGCCCCACGGCTCCCCCTGCTCATCCTACTGCACTTCATACATGGCTGCCGGCCCCCACCCTGCCCCATAAGTCAGACCCCCCCTGCCCCATAAGTGAGACCCCCTGCCCCATAAGTGAGACCCCCCGCCCCATAAGTGAGACCCCCTGCCCCATAAGTCAGAGCCCCCCCTGCCCCATAAGTCAGAGCCCCTGCCCCATAAGTGAGACCCCCTGCCCCATAAGTCAGACCCCCTGCCCCATAAGTGAGACCCCCAACCCCATAACCAAGACCCCCAACCCCATAACCGAGACCCCCCCGCCCCATAAGTCAGACCCCCCCCTGCCCCATAAGTGAGACCCCCTGCCCCATAAGTCAGACCCCCTGCCCCATAAGTGAGACCCCCTGCCCCATAAGGGGGTCCCACCCCATAAGTGAGACCCCCCCCCACCCCATAAGTCAGACCTCCCACCCCATAAGTCAGACCCCCCCCTGCCCCATAAGTGAGACCCCCTGCCCCATATCCAAGACCCCCGACCCCATAACTGAGACCCCCAACCCCATAAGTGCCCCCTCCTGCCCCATATCCAAGACCCCCTGCCCCATAAGTGCCCCCTCCTGCCCCATATCCAAGACCCCCTGCCCCATAAGTGCCCCCTCCTGCCCCATATCCAAGACCCCCAACCCCATAACCGAGACCCCCCGCCCCATAAGTCAGAGCCCCCCCCGCCCCATAAGTGAGACCCCCTGCCCCATAAGTGGGTCCCACCCCATAAGTGAGACCTCCTGCCCCATAAGTGAGACCCCCTGCCCCATAAGTCAGAGCCCCCCCTGCCCCATAAGGGGGTCCCACCCCATAAGTGAGACCCCCCCTGCCCCATAAGTGAGACCCCCCCCTGCCCCATAAGGGGGTCCCACCCCCTAAGTGAGACCCCCTGCCCCATAAGGGGGTCCCGCCCCATAAGTGAGACCTCCTGCCCCATAAGTCAGACCCCCCCCCGCCCCATAAGTCAGACCCCCCCCTGCCCCATAAGTGAGAGCCCCCCCTGCCCCATAAGTCAGAGCCCCTGCCCCATAAGTCAGACCCCCTGCCCCATAAGTCAGAGCCCCCCCTGCCCCATAAGTGAGACCCCCCCCTGCCCCATAAGGGGGTCCCACCCCATAAGTGAGAGCCCCTGCCCCATAAGTGAGACCCCCTGCCCCATAAGTGAGACCCCCTGCCCCATAAGTCAGAGCCCCTGCCCCATAAGTGAGACCCCCTGCCCCATAAGTGAGACCCCCCGCCCCATAAGTGAGACCCCCTGCCCCATAAGTCAGACCCCCTGCCCCATAAGTCAGAACCCCTGCCCCATAAGTGAGACCCCCTGCCCCATAAGTGAGACCCCCCGCCCCATAAGTCAGACCCCCCCCTGCCCCATAAGTGAGACCCCCTGCCCCATAAGTCAGACCCCCTGCCCCATAAGTGAGACCCCCAACCCCATATCCAAGACCCCCAACCCCATAACCGAGTCCCCCGGCCCCATAAGTGCCCCCTCCTGCCCCATATCCAAGACCCCCAACCCCATAACCAAGACCCCCTGCCCCATAAGTGCCCCCTCCTGCCCCATATCCAAGACCCCCAACCCCATATCCAAGACCTCCCACCCCATAACCGAGACCCCCGGCCCCATAAGTGCCCCCTCCTGCCCCATATCCAAGACCTCCCACCCCATAACCAAGACCTCCCACCCCATAACCGATCCCCCCTCCCACCCCATAAGTGAGACCCCCTGCCCCATAAGTGAGACCTCCCACCCCATAAGTGAGACCCCCTGCCCCATAAGTGCCCCCCCCCGCCCCACACCCCATATCTGCCCCCTCCTGTCCCCCCCGATCCCATTAGCGGCCATAGAAGCCGCCTCAGCGTTGGCCCATCGTTTTATGGTGTCGGGATTCGACGTGGTCGCGGCCGACCTCGTATCCTGCCCCATAGATCTATGGGGTCTGGCCGAGAGGTCGGCGTCCCCTATTATGGCCCTTAGGGCGGCCCATAGGATCTTATGGGGGGGGAATAGGGGCCGTTCTATGGGGTCGGAGAGGGATGAAGTGATGGGGCTGACCCATAGGTTATATAGGGTGGCTCAGGCGGTTACTCGGCCCCATAGATTAGAGGGGGCTTTAAGGGCGGCCATAAGGGAAAGGGTCGGGGGGGAATCTATGGGGCTGGGGGAGGAAGATGTGGGGCTGGATATGGGGCAGCCGTGGGGGGAAGGGGATCCCTTAATAGGGCCCTTCATAGGGGGGGATTAAAGGGGTTTTTGGGGGCATTTATGGGGTTTTAGGGTCATTTATGGGGTTTTAGGGTCATTTATGGGGTTTTGGGGTCATTTATGGGATTTTAGGGTCATTTATGGGGATTTTGGGGTCATTTAAGGGGCCTTATTGACCCCATAGGGATGTGGGTGGCCCCATAGGGAACTTATTGACCCCATAAAGACCTCAGTGACCCCATAGGGACCTCATTGACCCCATAGGGACCTCATTGACCCCATAAAGACCTTATTGGCCCCATAAGGATCTTATTGACCCCATAAAGACCTTATTGACCCCATAGGGGCATGGGCAGCCCCATAGAGACCTTATTGACCCCATAGGGACCTTACTGACCCCATAAAGACCTTATTGGCCCCATAGGGACCTTATTGACCCCATAAAGACATTATTGACCCCATAAAGACCTTATTGGCCCCATAGGGACCTTATTGACCCCATAAAGACCTTATTGGCCCCATAGGGACCTTATTGACCCCATAAAGACCTTATTGGCCCCATAAGGATCTTATTGACCCCATAAAGACCTTATTGGCCCCATAAAGACCTTATTGACCCCATAGGGACCTTATTGACCCCATAAAGACCTTATTGACCCCATAGGGACATGGGCAGCCCCATAGGGACCTTATTGACCCCATAAAGACCTTATTGGCCCCATAGGGACCTTATTGACCCCATAAAGACCTTATTGACCCCATAGGGACATGGGCAGCCCCATAGGGACCTTATTGACCCCATAGGGGGCTTTAAGGGCGGCCATAAGGGAAAGGGTCGGGGGGGAATCTATGGGGCTGGGGGAGGAAGATGTGGGGCTGGATATGGGGCAGCCGTGGGGGGAAGGGGATCCCTTAATAGGGCCCTTCATAGGGGGGGATTAAAGGGGTTTTGGGGTCATTTAGGGGGTTTTAGGGTCATTTATGGGGATTTTGGGGTCATTTATGGGGTTTTAGGGTCATTTATGGGGTTTTTGGGGTCATTTATGGGGATTTTGGGGTCATTTATGGGGGTTTTAGGGTCATTTATGGGGTTTTAGGGTCATTTATGGGGTTTTAGGGTCATTTATGGAGATTTTGGGGTCATTTATGGGGTTTTAGGGTCATTTATGGAGATTTTGGGGTCATTTATGGGGTTTTAGGGTCATTTAGGGGGTTTTAGGGTCATTTATGGGGATTTTAGGGTCATTTAAGGGGCCTTATTGACCCCATAGGGATGTGGGTGGCCCCATAGGGAACTTATTGACCCCATAAAGACCTTATTGGCCCCATAAGGACCTCATTGACCCCATAGGGACCTTATTGACCCCATAGGGACCTTATTGGCCCCATAAGGACCTCAGTGGCCCCATAGGGACCTTATTGACCCCATAGGGGCCTTATTGACCCCATAGGGACATGGGCAGCCCCATAGAGACCTTATTGACCCCATAGGGATGTGGGTGGCCCCATAGGGACCTTATTGACCCCATAAAGACCTTATTGGCCCCATAGGGACCTTATTGACCCCATAAAGACCTTATTGACCCCATAAAGACCTTATTGACCCCATAGGGACATGGGCAGCCCCATAGGGACCTTATTGACCCCATAGGGGGCTTTAAGGGCGGCCATAAGGGAAAGGGTCGGGGGGGAATCTATGGGGCTGGGGGAGGAAGATGTGGGGCTGGATATGGGGCAGCCGTGGGGGGAAGGGGATCCCTTAATAGGGCCCTTCATAGGGGGGGATTAAAGGGGTTTTTGGGGTCATTTAGGGGGGTTTTGGGGTCATTTATGGGGTTTTAGGGTCATTTATGGGGTTTTAGGGTCATTTATGGGGATTTTAGGGTCATTTAAGGGGCCTTATTGACCCCATAGGGATGTGGGTGGCCCCATAGGGAACTTATTGACCCCATAAAGACCTTATTGGCCCCATAGGGACCTTATTGACCCCATAAAGACCTTATTGGCCCCATAGGGACCTTATTGACCCCATAAAGACCTTATTGGCCCCATAGGGGCTTTATTGACCCCATAGGGACATGGGCAGCCCCATAGAGACCTTATTGACCCCATAGGGATATGAGTGGCCCCATAGCGATCTCATTGACCCCATAGGGACCTTATTGACCCTATAGGGATGTGGGTGGCCCCATAGGGACCTTATTGACCCCATAAAGACCTTATTGGCCCCATAGGGACCTTATTGACCCCATAAAGACCTTATTGGCCCCATAGGGACCTTATTGACCCCATAAAGACCTTATTGACCCCATAAAGACCTTATTGGCCCCATAGGGACCTTATTGACCCCATAAAGACCTTATTGACCCCATAAAGACCTTATTGGCCCCATAGGGACCTTATTGACCCCATAAAGACCTTATTGACCCCATAAAGACCTTATTGACCCCATAAAGACCTTATTGACCCCATAAAGACCTTATTGACCCCATAAAGACCTTATTGACCCCATAGGGACATGGGCAGCCCCATAGGGACCTTATTGACCCCATAGGGGGCTTTAAGGGCGGCCATAAGGGAAAGGGTCGGGGGGGAATCTATGGGGCTGGGGGAGGAAGATGTGGGGCTGGATATGGGGCAGCCGTGGGGGAAGGGGATCCCTTAATAGGGCCCTTCATAGGGGGGGATTAAAGGGGTTTTTGGGGTCATTTATGGGGTTTTTAGGGTCATTTATGGGGTTTTAGGGTCATTTATGGGGTTTTCGGGTCATTTATGGGGTTTTGGGGTCATTTAGGGGGTTTTAGGGTCATTTATGGGGTTTTGGGGTCATTTAGGGGGATTTAGGGTCATTTATGGGGTTTTAGGGTCATTTATGGGGATTTTGGGGTCATTTATGGGGTTTTGGGGTCATTTAAAAGCACTTTGGGGTCATTTATGGGGATTTTAGGGTCATTTAAGGGGCCTTATTGACCCCATAGGGATGTGGGTGGCCCCATAGGGACCTTATTGACCCCATAAAGACCTTATTGGCCCCATAGGGACCTTATTGACCCCATAGGGACATGGGCAGCCCCATAGAGACCTTATTGACCCCATAAGGACCTCAGTGACCCCATAGGGACCTTATTGACCCCATAAAGACCTTATTGGCCCCATAGGGACCTGGGTGGCCCCATAAGGACCTTATTGACCCCATAGGGGCCTTATTGACCCCATAGGGACATGGGCAGCCCCATAGAGACCTTATTGACCCCATAAGGACCTCAGTGACCCCATAGGGACCTTATTGACCCCATAAAGACCTTATTGGCCCCATAAGGACCTCAGTGGCCCCATAGGGACCTTATTGACCCCATAGGGATATGAGTGGCCCCATAGGGACCTTATTGACCCCATAGGGATATGAGTGGCCCCATAGCAATCTCATTGACCCCATAGGGGCCTTACTGACCCCATAGGGATTTGGGTGGCCCCATAGGGACCTTATTGACCCCATAAAGACCTTATTGGCCCTATAGGGACCTTATTGACCCCATAAAGACCTTATTGGCCCCATAGGGACCTTATTGACCCCATAAAGACCTTATTGGCCCCATAGGGACCTTATTGACCCCATAGGGACATGGGCAGCCCCATAGAGACCTTATTGACCCCATAAAGACCTTATTGGCCCCATAGGGACCTTATTGACCCCATAAAGACCTTATTGGCCCCATAAGGATCTTATTGACCCCATAAAGACATTATTGGCCCCATAAGGATCTTATTGACCCCATAGGGACATGGGCAGCCCCATAGGGACCTTATTGACCCCATAGGCACATGGGTGGCCCCATAAGTGTGGGGCGCGGTGTGGGTCGGGGTGTGACGGTGTTGGATGGCAATAAATGAGAGGTGACTGCACGGCTCTGCCCCATGGATGGCCCCATAGAAACCCCATAGAGCCCCATAGAAACCCCATAGAGCCCCATAGAAACCCCATAGAGCCCCATAGAAACCCATTGAGACCCATAGAGCCCCATAGAAACCCCATAGAGCCCCATAGAAACCCCATAGAACCCCATTGAGACCCATAGAGCCCCATAGAAACCCCATAGAGCCCCATTGAGACCCATAGAGCCCCATAGAAACCCCATAGAGCCCCACTGAGACCCATAGAGCCCCATAGAAACCCCATAGAGCCCCATAGAAACCCCATAGAGCCCCATAGAGCCCCATAGAAACCCCATAGAGCCCCATAGAAACCCCATAGAGCCCCATAGAAACCCATTGAGACCCATAGAGCCCCATAGAAACCCCATAGAGCCCCACTGAGACCCATAGAGCCCCATAGAAACCCCATAGAGCCCCATAGAAACCCCATAGAGCCCCATAGACACCCAGTAGAGCCCCACTGAGCTCTAAGAACCCATAGAGCCCTATTGAGACTCCATAGAACCCCATTGAGACCCCATAGAACCCCATTAACACCCCATTGAGACCCATAGAGCCCCATAGAGCCTTAAGACCCCATAGAGACCCCATAGAGCCCCATTGAGAACCATAAAAACCCCATAGAGCCCCATTGAGAACCATAAAAACCCCATAGAGCCCCCAGGCCCCATAGAGACCCCATAGGGACCCCATAGAGACCCATAGGGACCCATAGAGACCCATAGAGACCCATAGAGCCCCATAGGGACCCCATAGAGACCCATAGGGACCCCATAGAGACCCATAGAGACCCATAGAGACCCATAGAGACCCATAGAGACACATAGGGACCCATAGGGACCCCATAGAGCCCCATAGGGACCCATAGAGACCCATAGAGCTCCATAGGGACCCCATAGAGACCCATAGGGACCCCATAGAGCCCCATAGGGACCCCATAGAGCCCCATAGGGACCCATAGGGACCCATAGAGCCCCATAGGGACCCATAGAGCCCCATGGGGACCCCATAGAGACCCATAGGGACCCATAGAGACCCATAGAGCCCCATAGGGACCCCATAGAGACCCATAGACCCCAATAGAGACATACAGAACCCTATAGAGCCCCATAGAAACCCCATAGAGCTCGAAGACCCCATAGAGCCCCATAGAAACCCCATAGAGCCCCATACACCCCATAGACCCCAATAGAACCCCATAGAAACCCCATAGAGCCCCATAGAAACCCCATAGAGACCCCATAGGGACCCCATAGAGACCCATAGAAACCTATAGAGACCCATAGACCCCAATAGAGACCTACAGAAACCTATAGAGCCCCATAGAAACCCCATAGAGCTCGAAGGCCCCATAGAGCCCCATAGAAACCCCATAGAGCCCCATAGGGACCCCATAGAGACCCATAGAGCCCCAAAGGGACCCCATAGAGCCCCATAGGGACCCATAGAGACCCATAGAGCCCCATAGGGACCCCATAGAGACCCATACACCCCATAGACCCCAATAGAGACCTACAGAACCCTATAGAGCCCCATAGAAACCCCATAGAGCTCGAAGGCCCCATAGAGCCCCATAGAAACCCCATAGAGCCCCATACATCCCATAGACCCCAATAGAACCCCATAGAAACCCCATAGAGAGCTCTACGAGGCTCCGCCCCTCCCCCAACAAGCGGAAGTGACATCACACATGCGCCGGAAGCGAAGGGGATGGTGACGTCACAACGGCGCCGCTTCTTGTTCCGGTTTCCCATGATCCTTTGCGTCGGGACGGTAATGGCGACCGGGGGGGGGGGGGGGGGTCATATAGGGATTCTATGGGGTCTTATGGGGTCTCTATGGGGTCTATGGGGTTCTATGGGGTCTTATGGGGTTCTATGGGGTCTTATGGGGTTCTATGGGGTCTATGGGGTTCTATGGGGTCTTATGGGGTTCTATGGGGTCTCTATGGGATCTATGGGGTTCAATGGGGTCTCTATGGGGTCTATGGGGTTCTATGGGGTCTATGGGGTCTATGGGGTTCTATGGGGTCTCTATGGGGTTCTATGGGGTTCTATGGGGTCTCTATGGGGTCTTATGGGGTTCTATGGGGTCTATGGGGTTCTATGGGGTCTCTATGGGGTCTCTATGGGGTCTATGGGGCCCTATGGGGTCCTATGGGGTCTCTATGGGGTTCTATGGGGTCCTATGGGATTCTATGGGGTCTCTATGGGGTCTATGGGGTCTTATGGGGTTCTATGGGGTCCTATGGGGTTCTATGGGGTCTCTATGGGGTCTATGGGGTCTTATGGGGTTCTATGGGGTCTTATGGGGTTCTATGGGGTCCTATGGGGTCTGTGGGGGTCTATGGGGCCCTATGGGGTCTATGGGGTTCTATGGGGTCTCTATGGGGCCCTATGGGGTCTATGGGGTCTCTATGGGGTCTTATGGGGTCCTATGGGGTTCTATGGGGTCTATGGGGTTCTATGGGGTATTATGTGGGTCTATGGGGTCTTATGGGGTTCTATGGGGTTCTATGGAGTCTTATGGGGTCTTATGGGGTTCTATGGGGTTCTATGGGGTTCTATGGGGCCCTATGGGGTCCTATGGGGTTCTATGGGGCCCTATGGGGTTCTATGGGGTCTCTATGGGGTTCTATGGGGCCCTATGGGGTTCTATGGGGTCTCTATGGGGTTCTATGGGGTCTCTATGGGGTTCTATGGGGTCCCTATGGGGTTCTATGGGGTCTATGGGGCCCTATGGGGTCTTATGGGGTTCTATGGGGTCTCTATGGGGTCTATGGGGTTCTATGGGGTCTCTATGGGGTCTATGGGGTCCCTATGGGGTCTCTATGGGGCCCTATGGGGTCTATGGGGTCTCTATGGGGTCCCTATGGGGTCCTATGGGGTCCTATGGGGTCTATGGGGTTCTATGGGGTTCTATGGGGTCTTATGGGGCCCTATGGGGTTTCTATGGGGTCATATAGGGATTCTATGGGGTTCTATGGGGTTCTATGGGTTCTATAAGGTTCTATGGGGTCTTATGGGGTTCTATGGGGTCCCTATGGGGTTCTATGGGGTATTATGTGGGTCTATGGGGTCTTATGGGATTCTATGGGGTCCTATGGGGTTCTATGGGGTCTTATGGGGTTCTATGGGGTCTTATGGGGTTCTATGGGGTCTCTATGGGGTCTATGGGGTTCTATGGGGTCTCTATGGGGTTCTATGGGGCCCTATGGGGTCTATGGGGTTCTATGGGGTTCTATGGGGTCTATGGGGTTCTATGGGGATCTATGGGGTCTTATGGGGTTCTATGGGGTCTATAGGGTTCTATGGGGTTCTATGGGGTCTTATGGGGCCCTATGGGGTTCTATGGGGTCTCTATGGGGATCTATGGGGGCTCTATGGGGCCCTATGGGGTTCTATGGGGTCTTATGGGGTTCTATGGGGCCCTATGGGGTTTTATAGGGTCTTATGGGGTCTTATGGGGCTGCTATGGGGTTCTATGGGGCTCCTATGGGGTTCTATGGGGTCTCTATGGGGTCTGTGGGGTTCTATGGGGTCCCTATGGGGTTCTATGGGGTCTTATGGGGTTCTATGGGGTCCCTATGGGGTTCTATGGGGTCTATGGGGTTCTATGGGGTCTCTATGGGGCCCTATGGGGTCTATGGGGTCTCTATGGGGTCTCTATGGGGTTCTATGGGGTCTCTATGGGGTTCTATGGGGTCCCTATGGGGTTCTATGGGGTCTCTATGGGGTCCATATGGGGTTCTATGGGGTCTTATGGGGTCCTATGGGGTTCTATGGGGATCTATGGGGGCTCTATGGACCCCATAGACCCCCATAGACCCCCTATATCACCCCACAGATCCCCATAGACCCCCTATATCACCCCATACACCCCCATAGACCCCCTATATCACCCCATAGACCCCCTATATCACCCATATCCCCCTATATCACACCATAGACCCCCATAGACCCCTTATATCACCCCATAGACCCCCTATATCACCCCATAGACTCCCATAGACCCCCTATATCACCCCATAGACCCCCATAGACCCCCTATATCACCCCATAGACCCCCATAGCCCCCCTATATCACCCTATAGATCCCCTATATCACCCCATAGACCCCCATAGACCCCCCATATCACCCCATAGACCCCCCATATCACCCCATAGACCCCCCATATCACCCCATAGACCCCCTATATCACCCCATAGACCCCTTATATCACCCCATAGACCCCTTATATCACCCCATATAACCCCATAGACCCGCATAGACCCCCTATATCACCCCATAGACCCCCTATATCACCCCATAGACCCCCTATATCACCCCATATAACCCCATAGACCCGCATAGACCCCCTATATCACCCCATAGACCCCCTATATCACCCCATATCCCCCCATAGACCCCCTATATCCCCCCATATCCCCCCTATATCCCCCCATATCCCCCCATATCCCCCCCATATCCCCCCATATCCCCCCTATATCACCCCATAGCCCCCCATAGACCTTCATAGTCCCCCTATATCACCCCATATCCCCCCATATCCCCCTATATCACCCCATATCCCCCCATATAACCCCATATCCCCCCATATCCCCCCTATATCACCCCATATCCCCCCCATATCCCCCCATATCCCCTCTGCATCACCCCATAGACCCCTTATATCACCCCATAGACCCCCATAGACCCCCTATATCACCCCATAGACCCCCTATATCACCCCATAGACCCCCATAGACCCCCTATATCACCCCATAGACCCCCTATATCACCCCATACACCCCTTATATCACCCTATATCACCCCATAGACCCCCATAGACCCCCTATATCACCCCATAGACCCCCTATATCACCCCATAGACCCCCTATATCACCCCATATAACCTCATAGCCCCCCATAGACCCCCTATATCACCCCATAGACCCCCTATATCACCCCATAGACCCCCATAGACCCCCTATATCACCCCATAGACCCACTATATCACCCCATAGACCCCCTATATCACCCCATAGACCCCCTATATCACCCCATAGACCCCCATAGACCCCCTATATCACCCCATAGACCCCCTATATCACCCCATAGACCCCCATAGACCCCCTATATCACCCCATACACCCCCTATATCACCCCATATCCCCCCATATCCCCCCTATATCACCCCATACACCCCCTATATCACCCCATAGACCCCCATAGACCCCTTATATCACCCCATAGACCCCCTATATCCCCCCATATCCCCCTATATCACCCCATATCCCCCCCATATCCCCCCTATATCCCCCCATATCCCCCCATATCCCCCCTATATCCCCCCATAAACCCCCCATATCCCCCCATATCCCCCCTATATCACCCCATATCCCCCCTATATCACCCCATAGACCCCCTATATCCCCCCATAGACCCCCTATATCCCCCTATATCGCCCCATAGCCCCCCTATATCACCCCATAGACCCCCTATATCACCCCCTATCCCCCCTATATCACCCCATAGACCCCCATAGACCCCCTATATCACCCCATATCCCCCCATAGACCCCCTATATCACCCCATAGACCCCTATATCACCCCATACACCCCCTATATCACCCCATAGACCCCCATATCCCCCTATATCACCCCATATCCCCCTGTAGGGCCCCATGGCGGCCATGCCGGTTGCCCCCCGTCCCTATTTGTTGGCCCAGTTGTGGGGTCGGTTCTT
Organism: Coturnix japonica; assembly: GCF_054131305.1. Lineage (NCBI taxonomy): Eukaryota > Metazoa > Chordata > Aves > Galliformes > Phasianidae > Coturnix > Coturnix japonica. The sequence continues at coordinate 106,526 of NW_028189011.1, read as the reverse complement.
CCACGGGTCGGAACCCCCCCATAGACCCCCTATATCACCCCATAGACCCCCTATATCACCCCATAGACCCACTATGTCACCCCATAGCCCCCCATAGGCCCCCCATATCACCCCATAGACCCCCTATATCACCCCATAGACCCCCATAGACCCCCTATATCACCCCATAGACCCCCCATATCACCCCATAGACCCCCTATATCACCCCATAGACCCCCATAGACCCCCTATATCCCCCCATAGACCCCCTATATCCCCCCATATCCCCCCTATATCACCCCATATCCCCCCATAAACCCCCCATACCCCCCTATATCACCCCATATCCCCCCATATCCCCCCTATATCACCCCATAGATCCCCATATCCCCCCTATATCACCCCATATCCCCCTGTAGGGCCCCATGGCGGCCATGCCGGTTGCCCCCCGTCCCTATTTGTTGGCCCAGTTGTGGGGTCGGTTCTTCCACGGTTCGGAACCCCCCCATAGACCCCCCCATAGACCCCCTATATCACCCCATAGACCCCCTATATCACCCCATACACCCCCTATATCACCCCATAGACCCCCTATATCACCTCATAAACCCCCATAGACCCCCTATATCACCCCATATCCCCCCTATATCCCCCCATATCACCCCCTATCCCCCCTATATCACCCCATAGACCCCCATAGACCCCCTATATCACCCCATAGACCCCCTATATCACCCCATAGACCCCCTATATCACCCCATAGACCCCCTATATCACCCCATAGGCCCCCATAGACCCCCTATATCACCCCACAGACCCCCTATATCACCCCATAGACCCCCATAGACCCCCTATATCACCCCATAGACCCCCCATATCACCCCATAGACCCCCTATATCACCCCATAGACCCCCATAGACCCCCTATATCCCCCCATATCCCCCTATATCACCCCATAGACCCCCATAGACCCCCTATATCACCCCATAGACCCCCTATATCACCCCATAGACCCCCATAGACCCCCTATATCCCCCCATATCCCCCTATATCACCCCCTATCCCCCTGTAGGGCCCCATGGCGGCCATGCCGGTTGCCCCCCGTCCCTATTTGTTGGCCCAGTTGTGGGGTCGGTTCTTCCACGGGTCGGTTCCGTTCGGGGCCGGCCACAATCGATGGTCCAAAGTGAAACACCATAAAGGGAAACGGGACGGGGAGAGAGCACAGGCCATACAGAGACTGAGCGCCAGGATCAGGGCTGCTGTGTGCAGTGAGTATGGGGGGTATGGGGGGATATGGGGGGATATGGGGGATATGGGGTTATATGGGGGGATATAGGGGGGATATGGGGTTATATGGGGGGATATGGGGGGGATATGGGGGGATATGGGGTTATATGGGGGGGATATGGGGGGGATATGGGGTTATATGGGGGGGATATGGGGTTATATGGGGGGGATATGGGGGGGATATGGGGGTATATTGGGGGGATATGGGGTTATATAGGGGGGGTATGGGGGGATATGGGGTTATATGGGGTTATATGGGGCTGCTATGGGGGGATATGGGGCTGCTATGGGGGGATATGGGGCTACTATGGGGGGATATGGGGTTATATGGGGTTATATGGGACTGCTATGGGGGGATATGGGGGGGATATGGGGGGATATGGGGACATATGGGGCTGATATGGGGGGATATGGGGTTCTATGGGGGGATATGGGGTTATATGGGGGGATATGGGGGGGATATGGGGGGATATAGGGGGGATATGGGGGGATATGGGGGGTTATGGGGTTATATGGGGGGGATATGGGGTTATATGGGGGGATGTGGGGTTATATGGGGGGATATGGGGTTATATGGGGGGGATATGGGGGGGATATGGGGTTATATGGGGGGGATATGGGGGGATATGGGGTTATATGGGGGGATATGGGGGGATATGGGGTTATATGGGGGGGATATGGGGGGATATGGGGTTGCTATGGGGGGATATGGGGCTGCTATGGGGGGAATATGGGGGGATATGGGTTTATATGGGGTTATATGGGGGGATATGGGGGGATATGGGGCCATATGGGGCTGCTATGGGGGGATATGGGGTTATATGGGACTGCTATGGGGGGATATGGGGGGATATGGGGACATATGGGACTGCTATGGGGGGATATGGGGTTATATGGGGGGATACGGGGGGATATGGGGGGATATGGGGTTATATGGGGGTTATATGGGGGGATATGGGGCTGATATGGGGGGATATGGGGGGATATGGGGGGATATGGGAACATATGGGGCTGATATGGGGGGATATGGGGACATATAGGGCTGCTATGGGGGGATATGGGGCTGCTATGGGGGGATATGGGGGGATATGGGGTTATATGGGGTTATATGGGACTGCTATGGGGGGATATGGGGTTATATGGGGCTGATATGGGGGGATATGGGGACATATGGGGGGGATATGGGGGGATATGGGGCTGCTATGGGGGGATATGGGAGGATATGGGGGGATATGGGGCCATATGGGGCTGATATGGGGGGATATGGGGTTATTTGGGGGGATATGGGAACATATTGGGGGGATATGGGGGGATGTGGGGGGGATATGGGGGGGATATGGGAACATATAGGGGGGATATGGGGGGATATGGGGTTATATGGGGGGATATGGGGTTATATGGGGGGATATGGGGGGATATGGGGACATATAGGGGGGATATGGGGTTATATAGGGCTGCTATGGGGGGATATGGGGTTATATGGGGCTGCTATGGGGGGATATGGGGCTGCTATGGGAGGATATGGGGGGATATGGGGCTGCTATGGGAGGATATGGGGGGATATGGGACTGCTATGGGGGGGTATGGGGTTATATGGGGGGATGCGGGGTTATATGGGACTGCTATGGGGGGATATGGGGGGATATGGGGTTATATGGGACTGCTATAGGGGGATATGGGATTATATTGGGGGGATATGGGGCTGCTATGGGGGGATATGGGGCCATATGGGGCTGCTATAGGGGGATATGGGGTTATTTGGGGGGATATGGGGGGATATGGGGTTATATGGGGTTATATGGGACTGCTGTGGGGGGATATGGGGTTATATGGGGGGGATATGGGGGGATATGGGGACATATGGGGCTGATATGGGGGGGATATGGGGTTATATGGGACTGCTATGGGGGGATATGGGGCCATATAGGGCTGCTATGGGGGGATATGGGGTTATATGGGGGGATATGGGGGGATATGGGAACATATGGGGGGATATGGGGCCATATGGGGCTGCTATGGGGGGATATGGGGCCATATGGGGCTGCTATGGGGGGATATGGGGTTATATGGGGGGATATGGGGGGGATATGGGGGGATATGGGAACATATGGGGCTGATATGGGGGGATATGGGGGGATATGGGGACATATAGGGGGGATATGGGGCTGCTATGGGGGGATATGGGACCCTATAGGGCTGCTATGGGGTTATATGGGACCATATAGGGCTGCTATGGGGTTATATGGGACCCTATAGGGCTGCTATGGGGGGATATGGGGTTATATGGGAACATATAGGGGGGATATGGGGTTATATGGGAACATATAGGGGGGATATGGGGTTATATGGGGCTGATATGGGGGGATATGGGACCCTATAGGTCTCCTGTGGGGGGATATGGGGCTGCTATGGGGGGATATGGGGCTGATATGGGGGGATATGGGGCTGCTATGGGGGGATATGGGACCATATAGGGCTGCTATGAGGGGATATGGGGTTATATGGGAACGTATAGGACTGCTATGGGGGGATATGGGACCATATGGGGGGAATATGGGACCCTATAGGGCTGCTATGGGCAGATATGGGGCTGCTATGGGGGGATATGGGGTTATATGGGAACATATAGGGGGGATATGGGGGGATATGGGAACATATAGGGGAGGTATGGGGGTATTTGGGACCCTATAGGGCAGCTGTGGGGGGATATGGGGCCAGATAGGGGGGATATGGGACCATATAGGGCTGCTATGGGGGCATATGGGGTTATATGGGGGGGATATGGGGTGCTATGGGGGGTAATAATGTGGCTATGGGGGCTGTGTGCCCCATAGATCCACCCCACACTCTCTGCCCCACAGATGGGGGCCCGGACCCGGCTCTGAACGCGGAGCTGGCCCAGGTTGTGGCTCAATGTAAAGCCAAGAACGTCCCCAAAGCCTCAATTATGGCCGCCATCAACGCTGCGGTGAGAGACCCCCCCTGCCCCACAACTTATGGGGCAGCCCCATAGATCCCCCCTATATAGGAAACCCTATGGGGTCACATAGACTCAATGTGGGACCCGCAACGTATGGGGACCCACAACTTATGGGGCCTCCATCATGGCCGCCATCAACGCTGCGGTGAGAGACCCCCCTGCCCCACAACTTATGGGGCAGCCCCATAGATCCCCCCTATATGGGAAACCCTATGGGGGTATAGACTCAATGTGGGACCCACAACTTATGGGGCCTCCATCATGGCCGCCATCAACGCTGCGGTGAGACCCCCCCTGCCCCACAACTTATGGGGCAGCCCCATAGATCCCCCCTATATGGGAAACCCTATGGGGGTATAGACTCAATGTGGGCCCCACAACTTATGGGGCAGCCCCATAGATCCCCCCTATATGGGAAACCCTATGGGGTCACATAGACTCAATGTGGGACCCACAACTTATGGGGCAGCCCCATAGATCCCCCTATATGGGAAACCCTATGGGGGTATAGACTCAATGTGGGACCCACAACTTATGGGGCAGCCCCATAGATCCCCCTATATGGGAAACCCTATGGGGGTATAGACTCAATGTGGGACCCACAACTTATGGGGCAGCCCCATAGATCCCCCCTATATGGGAAACCCTATGGGGGTATAGACTCAATGTGGGACCCACAACTTATGGGGCAGCCCCATAGATCCCCCCTATATGGGAAACCCTATGGGGTCACATAGACTCAATGTGGGACCCACAACTTATGGGGCAGCCCCATAGATCCCCCCTATATGGGAAACCCTATGGGGGTATAGACTCAATGTGGGACCCACAACTTATGGGGCAGCCCCATAGATCCCCCTATATGGGAAACCCTATGGGGTCACATAGACTCAATGTGGGACCCACAACTTATGGGGCAGCCCCATAGATCCCCCTATATGGGAAACCCTATGGGGGTATAGACTCAATGTGGGACCCACAACTTATGGGGCAGCCCCATAGATCCCCCCTATATGGGAAACCCTATGGGGGTATAGACTCAATGTGGGACCCACAACTTATGGGGCAGCCCCATAGATCCCCCCTATATGGGAAACCCTATGGGGGTATAGACTCAATGTGGGACCCACAACTTATGGGGCAGCCCCATAGATCCCCCTATATGGGAAACCCTATGGGGTCACATAGACTCAATGTGGGACCCACAACTTATGGGGCAGCCCCATAGATCCCCCCTATATGGGAAACCCTATGGGGTCACATAGACTCAATGTGGGACCCCATTTACTTATGGGGCTGCCCCATAGATCCCCCCTATATAGGAAACCCTATGGGGTCACATAGACTCAATGTGGGACCCACAACTTATGGGGCAGCCCCATAGATCCCCCCTATATAGGAAACCCTATGGGGGTATAGACTCAATGTGGGACCCACAACTTATGGGGCAGCCCCATAGATCCCCCTATATGGGAAACCCTATGGGGGTATAGACTCAATGTGGGACCCACAACTTATGGGGCAGCCCCATAGATCCCCCCTATATGGGAAACCCTATGGGGGTATAGACTCAATGTGGGACCCACAACTTATGGGGCAGCCCCATAGATCCCCCCTATATGGGAAACCCTATGGGGGTATAGACTCAATGTGGGACCCACAACTTATGGGGCAGCCCCATAGATCCCCCCTATATGGGAAACCCTATGGGGTCACATAGACTCAATGTGGGACCCACAACTTATGGGGCAGCCCCATAGATCCCCCCTATATGGGAAACCCTATGGGGGTATAGACTCAATGTGGGACCCACAACTTATGGGGCTGCCCCATAGATCCCCCTATATGGGAAACCCTATGGGGGTATAGACTCAATGTGGGACCCACAACTTATGGGGCAGCCCCATAGATCCCCCTATATGGGAAACCCTATTGGGGTATAGACTCAATGTGGGACCCACAACTTATGGGGCAGCCCCATAGATCCGCCCTATATAGGAAACCCTATTGGGGTATAGACTCAATGTGGGACCCACAACTTATGGGGCAGCCCCATAGATCCCCCTATATGGGAAACCCTATGGGGGTATAGACTCAATGTGGGACCCACAACTTATGGGGCAGCCCCATAGATCCCCCCTATATGGGAAACCCTATGGGGGTATAGACTCAATGTGGGACCCACAACTTATGGGGCAGCCCCATAGATCCCCCCTATATAGGAAACCCTATGGGGATATAGACTCAATGTGGGACCCACAACTTATGGGGCAGCCCCATAGATCCCCCCTATATGGGAAACCCTATGGGGGTATAGACTCAATGTGGGACCCACAACTTATGGGGCAGCCCCATAGATCCCCCCTATATGGGAAACCCTATGGGGTCACATAGACTCAATGTGGGACCCACAACTTATGGGGCAGCCCCATAGATCCCCCCTATATGGGAAACCCTATGGGGGTATAGACTCAATGTGGGACCCACAACTTATGGGGCTGCCCCATAGATCCCCCTATATGGGAAACCCTATGGGGGTATAGACTCAATGTGGGACCCACAACTTATGGGGCAGCCCCATAGATCCCCCTATATGGGAAACCCTATTGGGGTATAGACTCAATGTGGGACCCACAACTTATGGGGCAGCCCCATAGATCCGCCCTATATAGGAAACCCTATTGGGGTATAGACTCAATGTGGGACCCACAACTTATGGGGCAGCCCCATAGATCCCCCTATATGGGAAACCCTATGGGGGTATAGACTCAATGTGGGACCCACAACTTATGGGGCAGCCCCATAGATCCCCCCTATATGGGAAACCCTATGGGGGTATAGACTCAATGTGGGACCCACAACTTATGGGGCAGCCCCATAGATCCCCCCTATATGGGAAACCCTATGGGGTCACATAGACTCAATGTGGGACCCACAACTTATGGAGCAGCCCCATAGATCCCCCCTATATGGGAAACCCTATGGGGGTATAGACTCAATGTGGGACCCACAACTTATGGGGCAGCCCCATAGATCCCCCTATATGGGAAACCCTATGGGGGTATAGACTCAATGTGGGACCCACAACTTATGGGGCAGCCCCATAGATCCCCCATATATGGGAAACCCTATGGGGTCACATAGACTCAATGTGGGACCCACAACTTATGGGGCTGCCCCATAGATCCCCCTGTATATGGGAAACCCTATGGGGGTATAGACTCAATGTGGGACCCCATTTACTTATGGGGCTGCCCCATATGTGTCCCTATAGGCTCAATCTATGGGGCTGTGTGACCCCATTTACTTATGGGGCTGCCCCATATCTCGCCCTATAGGCTCAATCTATGGGGCTGTGTGACCCCATTTACTTATGGGGCTGCCCCATATCTCGCCCTATAGGCTCAATCTATGGGGCTGTGTGATGTCTATACCCCCCCACTTATGGGGCTGCCCCATATCTGTCCCTATAGGCTCAATCTATGGGGCTGTGTGACCCCATTTACTTATGGGGCTGCCCCATATGTGTCCCTATAGGCTCAATCTATGGGGCTGTGTGACCCCATTTACTTATGGGGCTGCCCCATATGTGTCCCTATAGGCTCAATCTATGGGGCTGTGTGACCCCATTTACTTATGGGGCTGCCCCATATGTGTCCCTATAGGCTCAATCTATGGGGCTGTGTGACCCCATTTACTTATGGGGCTGCCCCATATGTGTCCCTATAGGCTCAATCTATGGGGCTGTGTGACCCCATTTACTTATGGGGCTGCCCCATATCTCGCCCTATAGGCTCAATCTATGGGGCTGTGTGACCCCATTTACTTATGGGGCTGCCCCATATGTGTCCCTATAGGCTCAATCTATGGGGCAGGAGCGGCTGTTGGCTGTTCGGGGTCCGGGCGGTTCCTCCATCATCATCATCATCAGGAAAGTGGATGAAGAGCGAGGGATGGCCGCCATTAAAGGGGTCCTGCAACGGGACGGGTACGGACCCATAGGGACCCATAGGGACCCATAGGGACCCATAGGGACCCATAGAGACACATAGGGACCCATAGGGACCCATAGAGACACATAGGGACCCATAGAGACACATAGAGACCCATAGCGCCCCATAGAATCCCATAGATCCCCATAGAGCCCCATAGAGCCCTATAGAGCCCCATAGACACCCAACAGAACCCCATAGAGACCCATAGAGACCCATAGACACCCCATAGAGCCCCATAGAGCCCCATAGAACCCCATAGAGACCCATAGAGCCCTATAGAGCCCCATAGACACCCAACAGAACCCCATAGAACCCCATAGAGCCCCATAGAGCCCCATAGATCCCCATAGATCCCCATAGAGCCCCATAGAACCCCATAGAGACCCATAGAGCCCTATAGAGACCCATAGAGCCCTATAGAACCCCATAGAACCCCATAGATCCCCATAGAACCCCATAGAGCCCCATAGAAACCCATAGACACCCCATAGTGCCCCATAGAGCCCCATAGAACCCCATAAACCCCCATAGAACCCCATAGCACCCCATAGAACCCATAGAGCCCCATAGAACCCCATAGCACCCCATAGAACCCCATAGAGACCCTATAGCACCCTATAGAGCCCTATAGACCCCATAGAAACCCCATAGGGCTGCATAGACACCCAATAGAGCCCCATAGGGACCCCATAGAGCCCCATAGAGACCCTATAGGGTCCTATAGAGCCCCATAGGCCCCATAGAGCCCCATAGAACCCATAGAGCCCCATAGATCCCCATAGAGCCCCATGGAGCCCCATAGATCCCCATAGAACCCCATAGAGACCCATAGAGCCCTATAGAGCCCCATAGAACCCCATAGCACCCCATAGAACCCCATAGAGACCCTATAGCACCCTATAGAGCCCTATAGACCCCATAGAAACCCCATAGGGCTGCATAGACACCCAATAGAGCCCCATAGGGACCCCATAAAGCCCCATAGAGACCCTATAGGGTCCTATAGAGCCCCATAGGCCCCATAGAGCCCCATAGAACCCCATAGAGCCCTATTGAGACCCCATAGAGCCCCATAGTGCCCCATAGAGCCCCATAGATCCCCATAGAATCCCATAGAGCCCCATAGGACCCCATAGAGCCCCATAGAGCCCCATAGAGACCCATAGTGCCCCATAGAGCCCCATAGAACCCCATAGAATCCCATAGAGCCCCATTGAGACCCCATAGGACCCCATAGAACCCATAGAGCCCCATAGAGACCCATAGAACTCCATAGAACCCCATAGATCCCCATAGAGCCCCATAGAGCCCCATTGAGACCCCATAGAGCCCCATAGATACCCATAGAACCCCATAGAGCCCCATAGAGACCCATAGAACCCCATAAGCCCCCATAGAGCTCCATAGAACCCCATAAACCCCCATAGAGCCCCATAGAACCCATAGAGCCCCATTGAGACCCCATAGAGCCCCATAGAGACCCATAGAACCCCATAGATCCCCATAGATCCCCATAGAGACCCATAGAGCCCCATAGGACCCCATAGAGCCCCATAGAGCCCCATAGATCCCCATAGAACCCATAGAGCCCCATAGAACCCCATAGAACCCCATAGAGCCCCATAGAACCCCATAGAGACCCATAGAGCTCCATAGAGCCCCATAGAATCTCATAGAGCCCCATAGTGCCCCATAGCACCCCATAGAACCCTATAGAGCCCCATAGACACCTAACAGAACCCCATAGAGACCCATAGATCCCCCATAGCACCCCATAGAACCCATAGAGCCCCATAGATCCCCATAGAGCCCCATAGAACCCCATAGATCCCCATAGAGCCCCATAGAACCCCATAGAATCCCATAGAGCCCCATAGATCCCCATAGTGCCCCATAGAGCCCCATAGTGCCCCATAGATCCCCATAGAGACCCATAGAACCCCATAGAACCCCATAGTGCCCCATAGTTCCCCATAGTGCCCCATAGAGCCCCATAGATCCCCATAGTGCCCCATAGGACCCCATAGAGCCCCATAGATCCCCATGTGTCCCTATGGCCGTTTCCTTTCCAGGGCCTCCCTGTCGCCCTCGTTCCCCATTGGCTGCTTCGAGGAACGGGGGTTGATCCGTACAGCGTCCCGAAGCACTTCCGGTTCCGCCATAGAACCGGAAGTCGCCCTGGACGCCGCCATTACGGCCGGGGCCGAAGATGTCAGGAGGGATCCGGACATCCAAGATGGCGACGGGCAGCCGGCACTGCAGGTGGTGACCCGGATGTAACCGCCCCCTACCCCGGAAGTGACCCCCCCGTCCCGGAAGTGACAATCTAGGGCACCCCCCATCCCGGAAGTGGCTCTTTATGTACCCACCGGAAGTGACTGTCTAGGACAGTCCCTATCCCGGAAGTGGCTCTCTATGATCCCACCGGAAGTGACTGTCTAGGACAGTCCCCATCCCGGAAGTGGCTCTCTATGATCCCACCGGAAGTGACTGTCTAGGACAGTCCCTATCCCGGAAGTGGCTCTCTATGATCCCACCGGAAGTGACTGTCTAGGACAGTCCCCATCCCGGAAGTGGCTCTTTATGATCCCACCGGAAGTGACTGTCTAGGACACGCCCCATCCCGGAAGTGGCTCTCTATGATCCCACCGGAAGTGACTATCTAGGACCTGCCCCATAAGTGCCCCTATGAGCTTCACGTCTCCCCTATAGACCCCATCCAGCCCCATAAGTGCCCCATAGAACCCCCCCCTGCCCCATAAGTGCCCTTACAAGGCCCCATTCCCCCTCCCTGCCCCATAAATGGCCCATATAGACCCCATAAGTGCCCTATAGAACCCCCCCTGCCCCATAAGTGCCCCATCTGCCCCCATAATTCCCCTATGAGCCCCATAAGCGCCCTATAGAACCCCCCCTGCCCCATAAGACCCCTATAAGCCCCACATCTCCCCTATAGAACCCTCCCCTGCCCCATAAGAAACCCCCTATCCCCCTCCCAGCCCCATAGAACCACACCCAGCCCCATCATTGCCCCATCTGCACCCCATAAGTGCCCCATAGAACCCCCCCAGCCCCATAAGAAACCCCCTATCCCCCTCCCTGCCCCATAAGTGCCCCATATATACCCCATAAGTGCCCCATAGAACCCTCCCCTGCCCCATAAGACCCCTATAAGCCCCACATCTCCCCTATAGAACCCCCCCAGCCCCATAAGAAACCCCCTATCCCCCTCCCTGCCCCATAAGTGCCCCTATAGACACCTTCCAGCCCCATAAGACCCCTATAAGCCCCACATCTCCCCTATAGAACCCTCCCCAGCCCCATAAGTGCCCCTATCCCCCTCCCTGCCCCATAAGTGCCCCTATAAGCCCATTTCCCCTTTCCCAGCCCCATAGAACCCTCCCCTGCCCCATAAGAAACCCCCTATCCCCCTCCCTGCCCCATAAGTGCCCCATAGAACCCTCCCCTGCCCCATAAGAAACCCCCTATCCCCCTCCCTGCCCCATAAGTGCCCCTATAAGCCCCACATCTCCCCTATAGAACCCTCCCCTGCCCCATAAGTCCCCTATGAGCCCCACATCTCCCCTATAGAACCCTCCCCTGCCCCATAAGAAACCCCCTATCCCCCTCCCTGCCCCATAAGTGCCCCATAAGTGCCCCTATAAGCCCCACATCTCCCCTATAGAACCCTCCCCAGCCCCATAAGAAACCCCCTATCCCCCTCCCTGCCCCATAAGTGCCCCATAAGTGCCCTATAAGCCCCACATTTCCCCTTTCCCAGCCCCATAGAAGCACTCCCAGCCCCATAAGTAACTCCCCACGTCCATGTCCCCCTGTAGTTCCTGTGCCCGCCATGTTCCGTGGTTGCCGTGGGGCAGCGGCTGCGGTTGGCCGGGCTGCTGGTGCTGTGGCAGGGGGTCAGTGTGGTCCCCCACCCCATAAGTGCCCCATAGAACCCCCCCAGCCCCATAAGAAACCCCCTATCCCCCTCCCTGCCCCATAAGTCCCCTATAAGCCCCACATCTCCCCTATAGAACCCTCCCCTGCCCCATAAGAAACCCCCTATCCCCCTCCCTGCCCCATAAGTGCCCCTATGAGCCCCACATCTCCCCTATAGAACCCTCCCCTGCCCCATAAGTGCCCTATAAGCCCCACATCTCCCCTATAGAACCCCCCCAGCCCCATAAGAAACCCCCTATCCCCCTCCCTGCCCCATAAGTCCCCTATAAGCCCCACATCTCCCCTATAGAACCCTCCCCTGCCCCATAAGTGCCCTATAAGCCCCACATCTCCCCTATAGAACCCCCCCAGCCCCATAAGAAACCCCCTATCCCCCTCCCTGCCCCATAAGTGCCCCATATATACCCCATAAGTGCCCCATAGAACCCCCCCAGCCCCATAAGAAACCCCCTATCCCCCTCCCTGCCCCATAAGTGCCCCTATGAGCCCCACATCTCCCCTATAGAACCCCCCCAGCCCCATAAGTCCCCTATAAGCCCTACATCTCCCCTATAGAACCCTCCCCTGCCCCATAAGAAACCCCCTATCCCCCTCCCTGCCCCATAAGTGCCCCATAAGTGCCTCTATGAGCCCCACATCTCCCCTATAGAACCCTCCCTTGCCCCATAAGTGCCCCTATAAGCCCCACATTTCCCCTTTCCCAGCCCCATAGAAGCCCCCCAGCCCCATAAGAAACCCCCTATCCCCCTCCCTGCCCCATAAGTGCCCCTATAGACACCTTCCAGCCCCATAAGTGCCCCATAGAACCCTCCCCTGCCCCATAAGAAACCCCCTATCCCCCTCCCTGCCCCATAAGTGCCCCATAAGTGCCCCTATAAGCCCCACATTTCCCCTTTCCCAGCCCCATAGAACCCTCCCCTGCCCCATAAGAAACCCCCTATCCCCCTCCCTGCCCCATAAGTGCCCCATAAGTAACGTCCATGTCCCCCCCCAGTTCCTGTGCCCCCCATAAGAAACCCCCTATCCCCCTACCCAGCCCCATAGAACCCCCCCAGCCCCATAAGAAACCCCCTATCCCCCTCCCTGCCCCATAAGTGCCCCATAAGTAACCCCCCACGTCCATGTCCCCCTGTAGTTCCTGTGCCCCCCATGTTCCGTGGTTGCCGTGGGGCAGCGGCTGCGGCTGGCCGGGCTGCTGGTGCTGTGGCAGGGGGTCAGTCTGGTCCCCCACCCCATAAGTGCCCCATCTGCCCCCCATAAGTGCCCTATAGAACCCCTCCAGCCCCATAAGTGCCCTATAGAACCTGTCCAGCCCCATAAGTGCCCTATAGAATACTCCCCTGCCCCATAAGTCCCCTATAAGCCCCACATCTCACCCCATAAGTACCCCATAGAACCCTCCCCAGCCCCATAAGAAACCCCCTATCCCCCTCCCTGCCCCATAAGTGCCCCTATGAGCCCCACATCTCCCCTATAGAACCCTCCCCTGCCCCATAAGTGCCCCTATGAGCCCCACATCTCCCCTATAGAACCCCCCAGCCCCATAAGAAACCCCCTATCCCCCTCCCTGCCCCATAAGTGCCCCTATAAGCCCCACATCTCCCCTATAGAACCCTCCCCTGCCCCATAAGTGCCCCATAGAACCCCCCCAGCCCCATAAGAAACCCCCTATCCCCCTCCGTGCCCCATAACTGCCCCATAGAACCCTCCCAGCCCCATAAGTGCCCCATAAGTAACTCCATGTCCCCCCCCATAGTTCCTGTGCCCGCCATGTTCCGTGTGTGCCGTGGGGCAGCGGCTGCGGGTGGCCGGGCTGCTGGTGCTGTGGCAGGGGGTGAGTTTGGTCCCCCAGCGCTGGGTGGCGCTGCAGGAGGAGGATGAACACAGGGCCCTAAACATGGTGCGGGACATCAGGAAGTGCCACGGGGTCATTGGGGTCATCCACAACTTCCGGGGGGAGGGGGAGGGGGACATATAGGGGGGGGTCATGTGACAGGAAGTGGGGGGGAGGAAGTGGGGGATGTCATGTGACAGGAAGTGGGGGGGAGGAAGAAAAAGTGGGGTCATGTGACAGGAAGTGGGGGAAGGAAGTGTGGGGAGGTCATGTGACAGGAAGTGGGGGGGCAGACAGAAAGGGGGGGGAGGAAGTGATGGGGAGGTCATGTGACAGGAAGTGGTAAGGAAGTGGGGGGGTCATGTGACAGGAAGTGGGGGGGCAGACAGGAAGTGGGGGGGGAGGAAGTGATGGGGAGGTCATGTGACAGGAAGTGGGGTGGTGGTGGTCATGGGACAGGAAGAGGAAGTGGGGGGGTAAGTGGAATGGGGTCATGTGACAGGAAGTGGGGGGCAGGAAGAGGAAGTAGGGTGGCAGACAGGAAGTGGGGGGTCATGTGACAGGAAGTGGGGGGGCAGACAGAAAGTGGGGGGGGGGAGGAAGTGATGGGGAGGTCATGTGACAGGAAGTGGGGGGGAGGAAGTGGGGGTCATGTGACAGGAAGTGGGGGGAGGAAGGGGGGAGGTCATGTGACAGGAAGTGGGTGAAAAAGAGGAAGTGGGGGGACAGGAAGAGGAAGTGATGGGGAGGGTCATGTGACAGGAAGTGTGGGGGGGGGGAAAGTGGGGGGGACAGGAAGAGGAAGTGGGGGGAAGTGGGGTCATGTGACAGGAAGCGGGGGGGAGGAAGTGATGGGGAGGTCATGTGACAGGAAGTGGGGGGAGGAAGAGGAAGTGGGGGTCATGTGACGAAGTGGGTGGGAGGAAGTGCAGGGGGTCATGTGACAGGAAGTGGGGGGGGAGGAAGTGGGGGAGGTCATGGGACAGGAAGTGGGGGGAGGAAGTGGGGGGGGCAGACAGGAAGTGGGGGGAGGGGAAGGAAGTAGGGGGGGAGGAAGGGGGGGGGTCATGTGACAGGAAGTGGGGGGGTGAGGAAGAGGAAGCGGGGGGGGAGGAAGCGGGGTCATGTGACAGGAAGTGGGGGAAGGAGGAAGTGATGGGGGGGCAGACAGGAAGTGGGGGGAGGGGGAGGAAGTATGGGGGGAGGAAGGGGGGGGGGTCATGTGACAGGAAGTTGGGGGGTGGTGGTCATGGGACAGGAAGTGGGTGAGGAAGTGGGGGGGGGGGGGGGAGGAAGAGGAAGTGTGTGTCTGTGACCCCTAAGTGTTGATTTTTGCCTGACTAAAGCATCTCATTGGCCTCAGTGTGGATCGAGTCCGTCAATGGGGCTGGGGGGCCCAGAAATGGGGCTGGCTGCCCCATAAGTGGGATGGCAGCCATCTTTGTTCACCCAGCCGCCATCTTTGTTCACCCGGCCGCCATCTTTGTTCACCCGGCCGCCATCTTTGCCCACCCGGCGGCCATCTTTGTTCACACGGCAGCCATCTTTGTTCACCCGGAAGCCATCTTTGTTCACCCGGCGGCCATCTTTGCCCACCCGGCAGCCATTTTTGTTCACCCGGCAGCCATCTTTGTTCACCCGGCAGCCATCTTTGCCCACCCGGCAGCCATCTTTGTTCACCCACCCGCCATCTTTGTTCACCCACCCGCCATCTTTGTTCACCCGGCCGCCATCTTTGTTCACCCACCCGCCATCTTTGTTCACCCACCCGCCATCTTTCCCCACCCGGCGGCCATCTTTGTTCACCCGGCCGCCATCTTTGTTCACATGGCAGCCATCTTTGTTCATCCACCCGCCATCTTTCCCCACCCAGCCGCCATCTTTGCCCAACCGGCGGCCATCTTTGTTCACCGGGCGGCCATCTTTGTTCACCCGGAAGCCATCTTTGTTCACCCAGCCGCCATCTTTGCCCACCCAGCCGCCATCTTTGTTCATCCGGCGGCCATCTTTGCCCACCTGGCAGCCATCTTTGTTCACCCAGCCGCCATCTTTGTTCACCCAGCCGCCATCTTTGCTCACGCGGCCGCCATCTTTGCTCACCCGGCAGCCATCTTTGTTCACCCGGCAGCCATCTTTGTTCACCCGGCGGCCATCTTTGTTCACCCACCCGCCATCTTTGTTTACCCGGCAGCCATCTTTGCCCACCCAGCCGCCATCTTTGTTCACGCGGCAGCCATCTTAGGTCGCCATGTTGCTTTATTGCCCTCAGGGGCTATGGAGGAAGATGTCCCCATAGGGAAACAAGGCGCCATCTTCATCCTCATCGTCCTCCTCCTCCTCCTCCTCCTCATTCTCCTCGTTCTCCTCCTCCTCGTTAACGAGCTCGTTCATTGACCCCGCGTTAACGAGGGGCTCATTAATGAGGCCTTCGTTAATTGGGTTCATTGAGTCCTGAGCTCCAGCTTGGCGGGCGCCATCTTCAAAATGGCCGCCGGAGCGGAGGCCGCCATCTTGGAAATGGCCGCCGTCTCGCCGTCGGCCATCTTGCCATCCCCTGCGATGGCCGCCGTCCCGCCATCCGCCATCTTGGTTTCCGCCATCTTGCCACCTGCCGTCATCGTGGCGGCCATCTTGGAGGCCGCCATCTTGCTGGCGGCCATCTTGCCACCCGCCATCATGGATCTGGCCGTCTTGGTAGCCGCCATCTTGCCGGCAGCCATCTTGCTGCTGCCCACCTTGCTGTCGGCCATCTTGGATTCGGCCATCTTGCCATCCGCCATCTTGGCGGTGGCCATCTTGGATTCGGCCATCTTGCCGTCCGCCATCTTGCCAGCCATCATCTTGCAGTCGGCCATCTTGGTGTCGGCCATCTTGGTGTCGGCCATCTTGCCGCCCATCATCTTGCCAGCCACCATCTTGATGTCGGCCATCTTGCTGCCTTC
The DNA here is from genome assembly GCF_054131305.1 of Coturnix japonica. Lineage (NCBI taxonomy): Eukaryota > Metazoa > Chordata > Aves > Galliformes > Phasianidae > Coturnix > Coturnix japonica. Next base: position 89,545 of record NW_028189011.1, on the reverse strand, counting down.
CATCTCTCAGTCGGCCATCTTGCCATCCACCATCTTGTCGGCCATCTTGGTGTCGGCCATCTTGGTGTCGGCCATCTTGGTATCGTCCATCTTGCTGTCGTCCATCTTGCTGTCGTCCATCTTGTTGTCGGCCATCTTGCCACCCGCCATCTTGCCCCGCAGCCATCTCCCCTCCCATTTCCCCCTTCCTCCCCCCTTCGCTCCTCCTCCTTGCCCTCCTGATTGGCTGAGGGTTCAAAGAGGCGGCTCGGTATTGGAGGAGCCGGGTGAGGAGGAAGCGTCTCTCGCTTCGTGCCCGCAGCCATTTGCTTTCCACCCTGGCCAGTTCATCGCACAAGGCGCCATTTTGAAGCACCAGGAGCCGGGCCCAGCGACGGAGGCGGCGGTAACGAGCCTGGGGGCGGGGCATCACTAATTAATTCATTAGCTCGTTCGTTAATGGCCGCCTTCCGGTGATGGGGAATGAAGAAGGTCCTGGGGTGATTGATTGTCTAATTAGCAGCAGCTCCTATGGAAATTAACCTATGGTAATTAAGGAACTCCTAATGTAATTAACCAGCTCCTATGGTAATTAAGGAACTCCTAAGGTAATTAACCATCTCCTATGGTAATTAAGGAACTCCTAAGGTAATTAACCAGCTCCTATGGTAATAGGGTGCTTAATTAGCGCCAGCTCCTATGGTAATTAAGCAGCTCCTTCGTTAATTAATGAACTCCTTTGTTCGTTAATGACCTCCCATGGCAATTAACCAGCTCCTATGGTAATTAAGGAACTCCTAAGGTAATTAACCAGCTCCTATGGTAATTAAGGAACTTCTAAGGTAATTAACGAGCTCCTATGGTAACTGGGTGCTTAATTAGCGCTAGCTCCTATGGTAATTAACCAGCTCCTATGGTAATTAAGGAACTTCTAAGGTAATTAACCAGCTCCTATGGTAATTAAGTAGATCCTTCGTTAATTAATGAACTCCTCCGTTCATTAATGACCTCCTTTGCTAATGAGCTCCTTAATGAAAGGAGAGAAGAGCGGTAATTAGTTAATTGGTCTGTTAATTGGCTAATTCATTGGTTGATTGGCTACTTGGCTAGTTCCTTAACATTGTAATTAGCACCGTGCATATTAATGAGCACACTGCAATTAGTCCACTGCAGTGCAATGCGTATTAATTAACATTGTGCATATTAATGAGCACACCACAACAGCACACTGCTATGCATATTAAGCATGTTAATTAGCCACACAATTAACGCAATACCATTCCATTAACAGCATCCATTGCAATTAGCGCCCTGCATATTAATTAGCCGTGAATTAGCATATTAATTACGGCAGCACATGCAATTACCAGCCTACATTACAATAAGTGCTGTGCATATTAATTAGCACAACGCATATCAATTAGCACACTGCAATGAACATACTATAGTTGGCATCATGCATATTAATTAGCTCCGTGCATATTAATTAGCTTCATGCATATTACTGGACATGGGCATATTAATGAGCCTTATGTGTATTAATGAGCCACGTGCATATTAATTAGCGCCACGCATTGGGTGCAATCAACACCATGCATATTAATTACTGCCATGCAATTAGAGCCCTTAATGAGCTCCGGGTCGTTAATGAGTCGTTAATTAATTAGCACTAATTACAGACCCCCATAGAACCCCATAGAGACCCATAGAGCCTTATACACACCCCATAGAGCCCCACAGTGTTCCCCAGAGCACCTAATTAGCTCTAATTAACGCTAATTAACGCTAATTAGGCCGCAATTAACCGCCTCTGTCCGCCCTCAATGCCGCCCCCAACCCCACTCACACAGCCGCCGGAAGCCGGAAACGGAAGCGAGTGGGCGGGGCTTCGGGCGGAAGCGGCACAGACAGGGCTTTGGGCGGAAGTGACGTAGGCAAGGCTTCGGGCGGAAGTGACGTAGGCGGGGCTACGGGCGGAAGCGGAAGTGGTCATAAAAGCTTCTATCGGGCCATAGCGGTTCCTATATGTCCCTACTGGTCCATACTGGAACGAGGGGGGGATCCTAGAAGGGATTTTGGGTTGAAAAAGGGGGAAATTGGGTCCAATTAGCGACTCGTCAAGTGATTATACCCAGCTTCCGGTCCCGCCATTACCCTCTCAGCGCCTCCGTACACCTACTTCCGGCTTCCGCATTGCTCACTTCCGGCTACCGTTTGCGTCACTTCCGGCGCGACGCCTTCCTCCCCCCCTCCCTCACGTAATCCAATATGGCGGACTCTCCTTCTCTCTCATCTCCTCCTGTACCGGCGGAAAATGGCGGCTCGGGGGGAGCTGAAGCGGGACCGAGGCCTCCCCCACCCCCCCCACCTCCACCCCCACCCCCTCCCCCACCCCGGGAGGCGGAAGTGACGGTGGAGATCGGGGAGACTTATCTGTGCCGACGGGCCGACGGCAGCTGGCGTGAGTCGGGCCTACGGGGGGCAAGATGGCGGACGGGGGGGGGCAAGATGGCGGCCGGGTGGGGGGGCAAGATGGCGGCTGTGTGTGGGAAGGGCAAGATGGCGGCTGTGTGTGGGGGGGGGGGCAAGATGGCGGCTGTGTGTGGGGGGGGGCAAGATGGCGGCTGGGGGGGGGGCAAGATGGCGGCTGGGGGGGGGCAAGATGGCGGACGGGGGGGGGCAAAATGGCGGCCGGGTGGGGGGGCAAGATGGCGGCCGGGGGGGGGGGGCAAGATGGCGGCTGGGGGGGGCAAGATGACGGCTTGGGGGGGGCAAGATGGCGGCTGGGGGGGGGCAAGATGGCCGCCTTGTTGGGGTCTATGGGGCCCTATGGGGTCTATGGGGTGTCTGTGGGGCCTATGGGGCCTGTAGGGCCTTATGTGGGCGTCTATGGGGCCTTATGGGGCTTTAAAGGGTGTCTGTGGGGCCTATGGGGCCTGTAGGGCCTTATGTGGTGTCTATGGGGCCCTATGGGGGTCTATGGGGCCTGTAGGGCCTTATGTGGGGTCTGTGGGGCCCTATGGGGGTCTATGGGGTGTCTGTGGGGCCCTATGGGGGTCTATGGGGTGTCTGTGGGGCCTATGGGGGGTCTATGGTGTGTCTGTGGGGCCTATGGGGCCTGTAGGGCCTTATGTAATGTCTATGGGGCCCTATGGGGGTCTATGCGGTGTCTGTGGGGCCTATGGGGCCTGTAGGGCCTTATGTGGTGTCTATGGGGCCCTATGGGGTCTATGCGGTGTCTGTGGGGCCTATGGGGCCTGAAGGGCCTTATATGGTGTCTATGGGGCCGTATGGGGGTCTATGGGGCCCTATGGGGGTCTCTGGGGCCTGTAGGGCCTTATGTGGGTCTATAGGGGTCTATGGGGCCTGTAGGGCCTTATGTGAGATCTATAGGGGTCTATGGGGGGTCTTTTGGGCTCTGTGGGGCTTTATGGGATTCTATGGGACCTCTATGGGGGTTCAATGGGGTCTAACGGGGTCAGTGAGGCCCTATGGGTTTTCTGTGGGGCTCTATGGGGGTTTGTGGGGTCTATAGGGCTCTGTTGGGCTTTATGGGGGTCTTTGGGGTTCTCTGGGGCTTTATGGGGGTCTGTGGGGTCAGTGGGTCTCTATGGGGCCCTATGGGGCTCTATGGGGCCCTATGAGGTCCCGATCCCATTGTATCCCCTATATTTCCCCTATAGACTCAGCGGAGGTGATTCAATCTCAGCTTTATGGGGGTTCTATGGGTCTCTATGGGGCTCTATGGGGCTCTATGGGGTCCTATGGGGCTCTATGGGGTCTGTGGGTCTCTATGGGGCTCTATGGGGTCTGTGGGGTCCTGACCCCATTGTACCCCCTATATTTCCCCCATAGACTCGGCGGAGGTGATTCAATCCCAGCTTTATGGGGGCTCTATGGGGCTCTATGGGGTCTGTGGGTCTCTATGGGGCCCTATGGGGCTCTATGGGGCCTCTGTGGGGCCCTATGGGGCTCTATGGGGTCTGTGGGTCTCTATGGGGTCCTATGGGGCTCTATGGGGTCTGTGGGTCTCTATGGGGCTTCTATGGTGTTCTATGGGGCCCTATGGGGCTCTATGGGGTCTGTGGGTCTCTATGGGGCCCATATGGGGCTCTATGGGGCCCTATGGTGTTCTATGGGGCTCTATGGGGTCTGTGGGTCTCTATGGGGCCCTATGGGGCTCTATGGGGTCTGTGGGTCTCTATGGGGCTTCTATGGTGTTCTATGGGGCCCTATGGTGTTATATGGGGCCCATATGGGGCTCTATGGGGTCTGTTGGTCTCTATGGGGCCTGTATGGGGCCCTATGGGGCTCTATGGGGTCTGTGGGTGTCTATGGGGCCTCTATGGGGCCATATGGGTCTCTATGGGTCCCTATGGGGTCCCGATCCCATTGTATCCCCTATATTTCCCCTATAGACTCGGCGGAGGTGATTCAATCCCAGCTTTATGGGGGTTCTATGGGTCTCTATGGGGCTCTATGGGGCTCTATGGGGTCCTATGGGGCTCTATGGGGTCTGTGGGTCTCTATGGGGCTCTATGGGGTCTGTGGGGTCCTGACCCCATTGTACCCCCTATATTTCCCCTATAGACTCGGCGGAGGTGATTCAATCCCAGCTTTATGGGGGCTCTATGGGGCTCTATGGGGTCTGTGGGTCTCTATGGGGCCCATATGGGGCTCTATGGGGCCCTATGGGTCTCTATGGGTCCCTATGGGGTCCCGACCCCATTGTACCCCCTATATTTCCCCTATAGACTCGGCGGAGGTGATCCAGTCGCGGCTCAACGAGCAGGAGGGACGCGAGGAGTTCTACGTCCATTACGTCGGCTGTAAGTCCTACAAATACCCCAAAAAAACCCCAAAACACCCCAAATACCCGCTATAGGGCCGCTATGGGGCTATATAGGGCCACTATGGGGTCTTATAGGGCCATATAGGATCTATAGGGTTTTTAGGGTCTTATAGTGTCTTATGGGACCTTATAGGGCCTTATGGGACCTTATAGGGCTTTATGGGGTCTTATGGGGCCTTATGGGGTCTTATAGGGTTTTATAGGACTTCATAGGGTCACGTAGAGTATTATAGGGCCATATAGAACTCTATAGGGCCATATAGGGTTTTTAGGCTCTTATAGTGTCTTATGGGGCCTTATGGGGTCTTATAGGGCCATATAGGATCTATAGTGTTTTTAGGGTCTTATAGTGTCTTATGGGACCTTATAGGGCCTTATGGGGTCTTATAGGGCCTTATAGGATCTTTAGGGTTTTTAGGGTCTTATAGTGTCTTATGGGACCTTATAGGGCTGCTATGGGGTCTTATAGGGCCATATAGGATCTATAGGGTTTTTAGGGTCTTATAGTGTCTTATGGGACCTTATAGGGCTGCTATGGGGTCTTATAGGGCCATATAGGATCTATAGGTTTTTTAGGGTCTTATAGTGTCTTATGGGACCTTATAGGGCTGCTATGGGGTCTTATAGGGCCATATAGGATCTATAGGGTTTTTAGGGTCTTATAGTGTCTTATGGGACCTTATGGGGTCTTATAGGGCCTTATAGGGCCTTATGGGGCCTTATGGGGTCTTATAGGGCCTTATGGGGTCTTATAGGGCCTTATGGGGTCTTATAGGGCCTTATGGGCTCTTATGGGACCTTATAGGGCCTTATGGGGCCTTATGGGGTCTTATAGGGCCATATAGGATCTATAGGGTTTTTAGGGTCTTATAGTGTCTTATGGGACCTTATAGGGTCTTATGGGACCTTATAGGGCCTTATAGGGTCTTATGGGGCCTTATGGGGTCTTATAGGGCCATATAGGATCTGTAGGGTTTTTAGGGTCTTATAGGGCCTTATGGGACCTTATAGGGCCTTATGGGACCTTATAGGGCCTTATGGGGTCTTATGGGGTCTTATAGGGCCTTATAGGGCCTTATGGGGTCTTATGGGGTCTTATAGGGCCTTGTGGGGTCTTATGGGACCTTATGGGGTCTTATGGGGTCTTATAGGGCCTTATGGGGCCTTATGGGGTCTTATAGGGCCTTATAGGGCCTTATGGGGTCTTATAGGGCCTTATGGGGTCTTATGGGGTCTTATGGGGCTTTATGGGGTCTTATAGGGCCATATAGGATCTATAGGGTTTTTAGGGTCTTATAGTGTCTTATGGGGTCTTATAGGGCCTTATGGGACCTTATAGGGTCTTATGGGGTCTTATAGGGCCATATAGGATCTATAGGGTTGTTGTATGTTCCCAGTTAACAGGCGGTTGGATGAGTGGGTTGACCGGAACCGTTTGGCGCTGAGTAAAACCCTAAAAGACGCCGTGCAAAAAAACACCGAACAATTTTTGGGGGAAATTCAGGGGGAACCGGAACGAAAAATCACCAGGAACCAGAAAAGGAAACACGATGAGATCAACCACGTCCAGAAGGTCAATGGGGTTATATGGGGTTTAATGGGGTTTAATGGGGTTTAATGGGGTTTAATGGGATTTAATGGGGTTTAATGGGGTTTAATGGGGTTTAGTGGGGTTTAAAGGGGTTTAATGGGGTTTAGTGGGGTTTAATGGGGTTTAGTGGGGTTTAATGGGGTTTAGTGGGGTTTAATGGGGTGTAATGGGGTTTAATGGAGTTTAATGGTGTTTAATGGGGTTTAATGGGGTTTAGTGGGATTTAATGGGGTTTAATGGGGTTTAATGGGGTGTAATGGGGTTTAGTGGGGTTTAATGGGGTTCAATGGGGTTTAATGGGGTTTAGTGGGATTTAATGGGGTAGACTGGGATTTAATGGGATTTAATGGGGTTTAATGGGATTTAATGGGATATAGTGGGATTTAATGGGATATAGTGGGATTTAATGGGATATAGTGGGATTTAATGGGATGGAATGGGATATAATGGGATATAGTGGGATTTAATGGGGTTTAATGGGATTTAATGGGATTTAGTGGGATTTAATGGGGTTTAATGGGATTTAATGGGGTTTAGTGGGGTTTAATGGGGTTTAATGGGGTGTAATGGGATTTAGTGGGATTTAATGGGATTTAATGGGATTTAATGGGGTTATATGGGATTTAATGGGGTTTAATGGGATTTAATGGGGTTTAATGGGGTGTAATGGGTTATAATGGGGTTTAATGGGGTGTAATGGGATTTAATGGGATTTAATGGGGTAGACTGGGATTTAATGGGATTTAATGGGGTTTAATGGGTTATAATGGGATATAGTGGGATGTAATGGGATGTAATGGGATGTAATGGGATATAGTGGGATTTAATGGGATATAGTGGGATTTAATGGGATGGAATGGGATATAATGGGATATAGTGGGATTTAATGGGGTTTAATGGGATTTAATGGGATAAAGTGGGGTTTAATGGGATTTTAATGGGGTTTAATGGGGTTTAATGGGATTCAATGGGGTTTAATGGGATTTAATGGGATATAGTGGGATTTAATGTAATGGAATGGGATGGAATGGGATTTAATGGGATGGAATGGGATATAGTGGGATATAATGGGATTTAATGGGATATACTGGGATATAATGGGATATAATGGGATATAGTGGGATTTAATGGGATGTAATGGGATATAATAGAATATAATGGGATATAATGGGGTATAATGGGATTTAATGGGATATAGTGGGATGTAATGGGGTGTAATGGGATATAATGGGGTATAATGGGATTTAATGGGATATACTGGGATATAATGGGATATAATGGGATATAATGGGATTTAATGGGATGTATTGGGATATAATGCGGTATAATGGGATATACTGGGATATAATAGAATATAATGGGGTATAATGGGATATACTGGGATATAATAGAATATAATGGGGTATAATGGGGTATAATGGGATATACTGGGATATAATGGGATATAATTGAATATAATGGGATATAATGGGATATACTGGGATATAATAGAATATAATGGGATATAATGGGGTATAATGGGATATAATAGAATATAATGGGATATAATGGGGTATAATGGGATATACTGGGAATTACTGGGACCAACTGGGCCTTACTGGGACCCCCAGACCTACGCAGAGATGGACCCCACCACGGCCGCCTTAGAAAAGGAACATGAAGCAGTGAGTCCGACCCCAAAATCCCCCTTTTTCACCCCAAATCTCCCCTCCCCCCCATCCAGAGCCCCATAGAGACCCATAGAGCCCCACAGGGCCCCAAAAAGGCCCTTTTTTCACCCCCAAAATTCCCCTTTTTCACCCCAAATCTCCCCTCTCTCACCCCATAGGGACCCCTAAGGGTGAAGAACAGCCCCAAAAAGGCCTTTTTTCACCCCCAAATCCCCATTTTCCACCCCATAGGGACGCCTAAGCGTGAAGCAGAGCCCCCAAATCCCCCTTTTTCACCCCAAAATCCCCCTTTTTCACCCCAAAATCTCCCTTTTTCCCCCCAAATCTCCCCTCTCCCACCCCATAGTGACCCCTAAGCGTTCAGCAGAGCCCCAAAATCGCCCTTTTTCCCCCCAATTTCAGATCACCAAAGTGAAATACGTGGACAAGATCCACATAGGGCGCTATGAGATCGACGCCTGGTATTTCTCCCCCTTCCCCGAGGATTATGGCAAACAACCCAAGCTCTGGATCTGCGAGTATTGCCTCAAATACATGAAGTACGAGAGGACCTACCGCCTCCATCTGGTGGGTCACGCATATAACACGCCAACAACACGCGTGTCACACGCTTAGGAACGCTTAGGGGGGTACACGGGACACATAGGGGCTTGGTTATGTGGGTGCTGCTTTGATAAATGGGCTCAGATGCATCTGTGTGCCTCCATCTGGTGGGTCACGCGTGGAACACGCCAACGACACGCGTGTCACGTGCTTAGGAACACGTATGACACGCTTAGGGGGGACATGGGACACATAGGGGCTTGGTTATGTGGGTGCTGCCTTGATAAATGGGCTCAGATGCATCTGTGTGCCTCCATCTGGTGGGTCACGCATATAACACGCCAACAACACGCGTGTCACACGCTTAGGGACACGTATGGCACGCTTAGGGGGCACATAGGGGCTTGGTTATGTGGGTACTGCCTTGATAAATGGGCTCCAATGCATCAGTGTGCCTCCATCTGGTGGGTCACGCCTGGAACATGCCAACAACACGCGTGTCACACGCTTAGGGACACGTATGGCACGCTTAGGGGGGACACAGGACACATAGGGACTTGATAAATGGGCTCCAATGCATCAGTGTGCCTCCATCTGGTGGGTCACGCCTGGAACACGCCAACAACACGCGTGTCACACGCTTAGGAACACGTATGGCACGCTTAGGGGGCACACGGGACACATAGGGACTTGATAAATGAGCTCCGATGCATCAGTGTGAATCCATCTGGTGGGTCACGCATATAACACGCGAACAACACGCGTGTCACACGCTTAGGAACACGTATGGCACGCTTAGGGGGCACACGGGACACATAGGGACACGGGGATGCTTGGTTATGAGGGTGTTGCCTTGATAAATGGGCCCATATGCATCCATGTTGCTGGTGACACGCGTGTGACACGTATGACATGCCAAGTACATGCGTGTTGACACGCGTGTGGTCGTCTGCAGGGTCAGTGCCAATGGAGGCAGCCCCCGGGAAGGGAGATCTACCGCAAGAGCAACATCTCGGTCTATGAGGTGGATGGCAAAGACCACAAGGTGGGGAGATATGGGGAGATATGGGGTGGATATAGGGAGATATGGGGGGATATGGGGGAGTATGGGGAGATATGGGGTGGATATAGGGAGATATGGGGGGATATGGGGTGGATATAGGGAGATATGGGGGGATATGGGGTGGATATAGGGAGATATGGGGGGATATGGGGGGATATGGGGAGATATGGGGTGGATATAGGGAGATATGGGGGGATATGGGGTTATGGGGGGGATATGGGGGAGTATGGGGGTTATATGGGGGGGATATGGGGGTTATATGGGGGGGATATGGGGTTATGGGGGGGATATGGGGGAGTATGGGGAGATATGGGGGGTTATGGGGGGGATATAGGGAGATATGGGGTTATGGGAGGGGATACGGGGGTTATGGGGGGGATATGGGGTCATAGTAGGGGATATGGGGCTGATATGGGGGGTTATGGGGTTATGGGGGGGATATGGGGGAGTATGGGGGGGATATGGGGGAGTATGGGGAGATATGGGGGGATATAGGGGGATATGGGGGGGATATGAGGGGTTATGGGGTGGATATGGGGAGATATGGGGGGATATGGGGGGGATATGAGGAGTTATGGGGTGGATATGGGGAGATATAGGGGGATATGAGGGGTTATGGGGTGGATATGGGGAGATATGGGGGGATATAGGGTGATATGGGGGGGATATGAAGGGTTATGGGGTGGATATGGGGGGATATAGGGGGATATGGGGGGATATGAGGGGTTATGGGGTGGATATGGGGAGATATGGGGGGATATGGGGGGATATGAGGGGTTATGGGGTGGATATGGGGTGATATGGGGGTTTATGGGGGTGGATATGGGGGGCTATGGGGTGATATGGGGGTTATGGGGTTATGGGGGTGGATATGGGGGGCTATGGGGTGATTTGGGGGGTTATGGGGTTATGGGGGGTGGATATGGGGGGGCTATGGGGTGATATGGGGGGTCATGGGGTTATGGGTGGGTAATATAGGATGGCTATGGGGTGATATGGGGGGTTATGGGGGGGGATATGGGGGACTATGGGGTGATATGGGGGGTTATGGGGTTATGGGGGTGGATATGGGGGGCTATGGGGAGATATGGGGGGTTATGGGGGTGGATATGGGGGGCTATGGGGTGATATGGGGGGTTATGGGGCTATGGGGGGGATATGGGGGGCTATGGGGTGATATGGGGTTATGGGGTGGATATGGGGGGCTATGGGGTGATATGGGGCTGTGCCCCCCATGTGCCCCATAGATCTACTGCCAGAACCTGTGCCTGCTGGCCAAGCTGTTCCTGGACCACAAGACGCTGTACTTCGACGTGGAGCCCTTCGTGTTCTACCTGCTCACAGAGGTGGATCGACAGGGGGCGCACATCGTCGGCTACTTCTCTAAGGTCAGTGTGTGTTGTGTTGTTGTGTTGTTGTATTGTTGTGTTGTGTTGTGTTGTGTTGTGGACTGGCAGGGGGCGCACATCGTCGGGTACTTCTCTAAGGTCAGTATGTGTTGTGTTGTTGTGGTGTTGTATCATTGTGTTATTGTGTTGTTGTGTTGTGTTGTTGTGTTGTTGTGTTGTGTTGTTGTGTTGTTGTGTTGTTGTGTTGTGGTGTTGTGTTGTTGTGATGTGTTGTGTTGTTGTGTTGTTGTTGTGTTGTGTTGTGTTGTGATGTTGTGTTGTTGTGATGTTGTGTTGTGTTGTTGTGATGTTGTATCATTGTGTTGTTGTGTTGTTGTGTTGTTGTGTTGTGTTGTGTTGTGGACTGGCAGGGGGCGCACATTGTCGGGTACTTCTCTAAGGTCAGTATGTGTTGTGTTGTTGTGTTGTGTTATTGTGTTGTTGTGTTGTCGTTGTGTTGTGTTATTGTGTTATGATGTTGTGTTGTTGTGTTGTTGTGTTGTTGTGTTGTTGTGATGTTGTGATGTTGTGGTGTGGTGTTGTGGTGTCGTTGTGGTGTTGTGTTGTTGTTGTGTTATTGTGTTGTTGTGTTGTGTTGTTGTGTTGTTGTGTTGTTGTGTTGTGTTGTTGTGTTGTGATGTTGTGATGTTGTGTTGTGTTGTTGTGATGTTGTGTTGTGTTATTGTGTTGTGTTGTTGTGATGTTGTGTTGTTGTGTTGTTGTGTTGTTGTTGTATCATTGTGTTGTTGTATCATTGTGTTGTTGTATCATTGTGATGTTGTATCATTGTGTTGTTGTATCATTGTGTTGCTGTATCATTGTGTCGTATCACTGTTGTATCATTGTGTTGTTGTATCATTGTGTTGTTGTATTGTTGTGTTGTTGTATCATTGTGATGTTGTATCATTGTGTTTTTGTATCATTGTGTTGTTGTATCACTGTTGTGTCATTGTGTCGTTGTGTTGTTGTGTCCCCAGGAGAAGGAGTCCCCCGACGGTTGTATAGTTATTGTATCATTGTGTTGTTGTGTTATTGTGTTGTTGTATCATTGTGTTGTTGTATCATTGTGTTGTTGTGTTGTTGTATCACTGTTGTATCATTGTGCCCCCAGGAGAAGGAGTTGTATTGTTATTGTTATTGTGTTGTTGTATCATTGTGTTGTTGTATCATTGTGTTGTTGTGTTGTTGTATCACTGTTGTATCATTGTGTCGTTGTGTTGTTGTGTCCCCAGGAGAAGGAGTTGTGTTGTTATTGTTATTGTTATTGTTATTGTGTTGTTGTATCATTGTGTTGTTGTATCATTGTGATGTTGTATCACTGTTGTATCATTATGTTGTTGTATCGTTGTATCATTGTGTTGTTGTGTTGTTGTGTCCCCAGGAGAAGGAGTCCCACAGCGGTTGTATTGTTATTGTATTGTTGTGTTGTTGTGTCATTGTATCATTGTGTTGTTGTATCATTGTGTTATTGTATCGTTGTGTCATTGTATCGTTGTATCATTGTGATGTTGTGTTGTTGTGTCCCCAGGAGAAGGAGTTGTATTGTTATTGTATTATTGTGTTGTTGTATCATTGTGTCATTGTATTGTTGTATCACTGTTGTATCATTGTGATGTTGTGTTGTTGTGTCCCCAGGAGAAGGAGTTGTGTTGTTATTGTTATTGCATTGTTGTATCATTGTGTTGTTGTATCACTGTTGTATCATTGTGTCGTTGTGTTGTTGTGTCCCCAGGAGAAGGAGTTGTGTTGTTATTGTTATTGTATTGTTGTGTTGTTGTATCATTGTGTTGTTGTATCACTGTGTTGTTGTATCATTGTGATGTTGTATCATTGTGTTGTTGTGTCATTGTGTTGTTGTGTCATTGTGTTGTTGTATCATTGTGTTGTTGTATCATTGTGATGTTGTATCATTGTGTCCCCAGGAGAAGGAGTTGTATTGTTATTGTTATTGTGTTGTTGTATCATTGTGTTGTTGTATCATTGTGTTGTTGTATTGTTGTGTTATTGTATCATTGTGTTGTTGTATCATTGTGTTGTTGTATCACTGTTGTATCGTTGTGTTGTATCATTGTGTTGTTGTATCACTGTTGTATCGTTGTGTTGTATCATTGTGTTGTTGTATCACTGTTGTATCGTTGTGTTGTTGTATCATTGTGTTGTTGTATCATTGTGTTATTGTGATGTTGTGTTGTTGTGTCCCCAGGAGAAGGAGTCCCCCGACGGTTGTATAGTTGTTGTATTGTTGTGTTGTTGTGTTATTGTGATGTTGTATCACTGTTGTATCATTGTGATGTTGTATCACTGTTGTATCATTGTGTCCCCAGGAGAAGGAGTCCCCCGACGGTAACAACGTTGCGTGTATCCTGACGCTGCCGCCGTATCAGCGCCGCGGATACGGGAAGTTCCTCATCGCGTTCAGTGAGTCATTTTGGGGCCATTTACGGCCATTTTGGGGCCATTTACAGCCATTTTGGGGCATTTTGGGGCCATTTACGGCCATTTTGGGGCCATTTTGAGGCCATTTACGGCCATTTTGGGGTTATTTTGGGGTTATTTGGGGTTATTTTGAGGTTATTTGGGGTTATTTGGGGCAATTTTGGGGTTATTTAGGGCCATTTTGGGGCCATTTACGGCCATTTTGGGGCATTTTGGGGCAATTTAGGGCCATTTTGGGGCAATTTACGGCCATTTTGGGGCCATTTTGGGGCATTTTGGGGCAATTTACGGCCATTTTGGGCCATTTTGGGGCAATTTAGGGCCATTTTGGGGCCATTTACGGCCATTTTGGGGTTATTTGGGGTTATTTTGAGGTTATTTGGGGTTATTTGGGGCGATTTTGGTGTTATTTGGGGCCATTTTGGGGTTATTTTGGGGTTATTTAGGGCAATTTTGGGGTTATTTGGGGCCATTTTGGGGTTATTTTGGGGTTATTTTGGGGCCATTTTGAGGTTATTTTGGGGCCTTTTTTGGGGTTATATGGGGCCATTTTGGGGTTATTTGGGTTTATTTTGGGGTTATTTGGGGCCATTTACGGCCATTTTGGGCCATTTTGGGGCAATTTAGGGCCATTTTGGGGCTTTTTGGGGTTATTTGGGGCCATTTTGGGGTTTTTTGGGGCCATTTACGGCCATTTTGGGGCCATTTACGGCCATTTTGGGGCTTTTTGGGGCAATTTACGGCCATTTTGGGGCATTTTGGGGCAATTTAGGGCCATTTTGGGGCCATTTACGGCCATTTTGGGGCAATTTAGGGCCATTTTGGGGCTTTTGGGGGCAATTTAGGGCCATTTTGGGGCATTTGGGGGCAATTTACGGCCATTTTGGGGCCATTTACGGCCATTTTGGGGTTATTTTGGGGTTATTTGGGGTTATTTTGAGGTTATTTGGGGTTATTTGGGGCAATTTTGGGGTTATTTAGGGCCATTTTGGGGCCATTTACGGCCATTTTGGGGCCATTTACGGCCATTTGGGGGCAATTTATGACCATTTTGGGGCAATTTAGGGCCATTTTGGGGCCATTTATCGCCATTTGGGGCCATTTACGGCCATTTTGGGGCCATTTACGGCCATTTTGGGGCCATTTACGACCATTTTGGGGGCCATTTTGGGGTTATTTGGGGCCATTTTGGGGCATTTTGGGGCAATTTACGGCCATTTGGGGGCCATTTACGGCCATTTTGGGGCAATTTAGGGCAATTTTGGGCCATTTTGGGCAATTTAGGGCCATTTTGGGGCATTTTGGGGCAATTTAGGGCTATTTTGGGGTTATTTGGGGCCTTTTTGGGGGTTATATGGGGCCATTTTGGGGTTATTTGGGGTTATTTTGGGGCTTTTTGGGGCCATTTACGGCCATTTTGGGGCCATTTACGGCCATTTTGGGCCATTTTGGGGCAATTTACGGCCATTTTGGGGCATTTTGGGGCAATTTAGGGCCATTTTGGGGCATTTTGGGGCCATTTACGGCCATTTTGGGGCATTTTGGGGCAATTTAGGGCCATTTTGGGGTTATTTTGGGGTTATTTTGGGGTTATTTGGGGCCATTTAGGGCCATTTTAGGGTTATTTTGGGGTTATTTGGGGTTATTTGGGGGTTATTTGGGGCCATTTGGGTCCATTTAAGGCCAAATAGGGCCAATTTTGGGTCCATTTAAGGCCAAATAGGGCCAATTTTGGGTCCATTTAGGTCGATTTAGGACCATTTTAGGTCCATTTAAGGCCATTTGGGTCCATTTAGGTCGATTTAGGACCATTTTAGGTCCATTTAAAGCCATTTAAGTCCATTTATGGCCATATTCATGCCATTTTTGGGTTAATTTCGCCTCTTTTTGGGTTCTTCCCTTAGGTTACGAGCTGTCCAAGCTGGAGAGCACCGTGGGCTCCCCAGAGAAGCCCTTATCAGACCTTTAGGGTCCATTTTTGGGTTGATTTAGAGCCATTTTGGGTCCATTTCGGTCCATTTAGGGCCATTTTGGGTCCATTTAAGTCCATTTGGGGCCGTTTTGGGTCAATTTAGGGCCAATTTTGGGCCATTTTGGGTCCATTTAAGGCCATATAGGGCCAATTTTGGGTCCATTTAGGTCGATTTAGGACCATTTTACGTCCATTTAAGGCCATTTAGGTCCATTTAGGGCCAATTTTGGGCCATTTTGGGTCCATTTAGGTCGATTTAGGACCATTTTAGGTCCATTTAAAGCCATTTAAGTCCATTTAGGGCCAATTTGGGGCCATTTTGGGTCCATTTAGGTCGATTTAGGACCATTTTAGGTCCATTTAGGGCCATTTTGGGTCCATTTAGGTTGTTTTAGGACCATTTTAGGTCCATTTAGGGCCATTTTGGGTCCATTTAGGTCGATTTAGGACCATTTTAAGTCCATTTAGGGCCAATTTGGGGCCATTTTGGGTCCATTTAGGTCGATTTAGGACCATTTTAGGTCCATTTAAGGCCATTTAGGTCCATTTAGGCCCATATTCATGCCATTTTTGGGTTAATTTCGTCTCTTTTTGGGTTCATCCCCTAGGTTACGAGCTGTCCAAGCTGGAGAGCACCGTGGGCTCCCCAGAGAAGCCCTTATCAGACCTGGGCAAGTTGAGCTACCGCAGCTACTGGTCCTGGGTGCTGCTGGAGATCCTCAGGGACTTCAGGGGGACCCTGTCCATCAAGGACCTCAGGTACACCAGTATGGACCAGTATGGACCAGTATATGGGCCTCCCATTGCCCCCCATTGCCCCCCATTGACTCCCATTGCCTCCCATTGACTCCCATTGACTCCCATTGACTCCCATTGACTCCCATTGACCCCATTGAGTCCCATTGAGTCCCATTGACTCCCATTGAGTCCCATTGGCTCCCATTGAGTCCATTGACCCCATTGGCTCCCATTGCCCCCCATTGACTCCCATTGCCTCCCATTGCCCCCCATTGCCCCCCATTCACTCCCATTGCCTCCCATTGACTCCCATTGACTCCCATTGACTCCCATTGCCCCCCATTGCCTCCCATTGACTCCCATTGACTCCCATTGACCCCACTGACTCCCATTGCCTCCCATTGACTCCCATTGACTCCCATTGACTCCCATTGACTCCCATTGACTCCCATTGCCCCCCATTGACTCCCATTGACCCCCATTGACTCCCACTGAGATCCACTGACTCCCATTGAGTCCCATTGAGTCCCATTGAGTCCCATTGCCCCCCATTGCCCCCCATTGCCCCCCATTGACTCCCATTGAGTCCATTGCCCCCCATTGCCTCCCATTGACTCCCATTGACTCCCATTGACCCCCATTGACTCCCATTGAGTCCCATTGGCTCCCATTGAGTCCCATTGACTTCCATTGACTCCCATTGCCCCCCATTGACCCCCATTGCCCTCCATTGCCTCCCATTGACTCCCATTGCCTCCCATTGACTCCCATTGCCCCCCATTGCCCCCCATTGCCTCCCATTGCCTCCCATTGCCTCCCATTGACTCCCATTGACTCCCACTGAGTTCCATTGACTCCCATTGACTCCCATTGCCCCCCATTGCCCCCATTGCCTCCCATTGCCCCCATTGCCCCCCATTGCCTCCCATTGCCTCCCATTGCCCCCCATTGACTCCCATTGACTCTCATTGACTCCCATTGAGTTCCATTGAGTCCCATTGCCTCCCATTGCCTCCCATTGCCCCTCATTGCCCCCCATTGACTCCCATTGCCCCCCCAGTTCCCTCCCAGTCCATCCCAGTCTATCCCAGTCCCCTCCCAGTCCCTCCTATTGGGCTCCTATTGCCCCCCATTGGCTCCTATTGCCTCCCATTGCCCCCCATTGGGCTCCCAGTCCATCCCAGTCCATCCCAGTCTATCCCAGTCCCCTCCCAGTCCCTCCTATTGGGCTCCTATTGCCCCCCATTGGCTCCTATTGCCTCCCATTGCCTCCCATTGCCCCCCATTGCCTCCCATTGACTCTCATTGCCCCCCATTGCCCCCCAGTATAACCCATTGCCTCCCATTGCCTCCCAGTCCATCCCAGTATAACCCAGTATAACCCATTGCCTCCCATGTAGCCAGATGACGAGCATCACGCAGACCGACATCATCAGCACCCTGCAGTCCCTCAACATGGTCAAGTACTGGAAGGGGCAGCACGTCATCTGCGTCACCCCCAAACTGGTGGAGGAGCATCTCAAGAGCGCCCAGTACAAGAAACCCCCCATTACAGGTCATTAACTCATTAACAACCCTTCATTAACGACCCCATCACGTTAATTAACCTCTTCTGTGGTCATTAGTGCCCTTTGTTCGTTAATTAGCGCCTCCTATGGTAGTTAATTAGGGCTCTTTATCCCTCCCCCCCCCCCTCCTTATACTCGTTAACTACCTCAACTCCCTTCCATTGCTCCCTCCCCCCATTATGGGTAATTAACTCATTAACAACCCCTCGTTAACGACCCCAACCCCCCCCATGATGTTAATTAACCTCTTCTGTGTTAATTAGTGCCCTGTCTTTGTTAATTAGTGCTTCCTATGGTAATTAATTAGGGCTCTTTATCCCTCCCCCCCCTCCCCTTTATACAGGTTAACTACCTCAACTCCCTTCCATTGCTCCCTCCCCCCATTATGGGTAATTAACTAATTAACAGCCCCTCGTTAACGACCCCAACCCCCCTCATGATGTTAATTAACCTCTTCTGTGTTCATTAGTGCCCTTTGTTCGTTAATTAGTGCCTCCTACATTAATTAATTAGGGCTCTTTATCCCCCCCCCCCCCCCACCTTATACAGGTTAACTACCTCAACTCCCTTCCATTGCTCCCTCCCCCCATTATGGGTAATTAACTCATTAACAACCCTTCATTAACGACCCCAACCCCCCCAAGATGTTAATTAACCTCTTCTGTCTTAATTAGTGCCCTGTCTTTGTTAATTAGCGCCTCCTATGGTAATTAATTAGGGCTCTTTTTCCCCCTCCCCCCCCACCTTATACTCGTTAACTACCTCAACTCCCTTCCATTGCTCCCTCCCCCCATTATGGGTAATTAACTCATTAACAACCCTTCATTAACGACCCCAACCCCCCCCATGATGTTAATTAACCTCTTCTGTGTTCATTAGTGCCCTTTGTTCGTTAATTAGTGCCTCCTACATTAATTAATTAGGGCTCTTTATCTCCCCCCCCGCCCCATTACTTCCAACCCTAACCCCCCCCTCATTACAGATAACTAACTCATTAACAGCCCCTCGTTAACGACCCCAAACCCCCCCATGATGTTAATTAACCTCTTCTGTCTTAATTAGTGCCCTGTCTTTGTTAATTAGCACCTCCTATGTTAATTAATTAACGCTCATTATCTCTCCCCCCCCCCCCTCCCTTTTATAGTGGACTCCATCTGTCTGCGCTGGGCTCCTCCGAAGCACAAACAGACCAAGATAGCCAAGAAGTGACTCCATAAGGAACCCCATAGCGCCCCATAGCGCCCCATAGAACCCCATAGAACCCCATAGCACCCATGGGTGCCCCCCTACGGCCCCCATAGAACCCCTGGGTGCCCCATAGCTGCCCCATAGCACCATTGGCTGCCCCATGGTGCCCCACAGAAACCAAGGCTGCCCCATAGCACCCCTGGCTGCCCTATAGGCTGCCCCATAGCACCATTGGCTGCCCCATAGCTGCCCCATAGCACCCACGGGTGCCCCACAAGAGCCCCCCCCCCCAATAAAGCCTTTCTTCCATTCCTATGGGTCCCTGTGGCTCTTATGGGGGGGCTGAGACCATAGAGAGGGGGGGGAAGAGATGCCAGAGGGGCACAGCGACCATAGAGTACCGGAAGTCATCGGCCTAGAGCGTCCCGGAAACGATAGAGAGGCCTGGAGGACTCAGCTCCTAGAGCGTCCCAATGAGGGACCATAGAGTACCGGAAGTCGTTCCCAGCGCGGCACCACTGAGGACCGGAAGTCGTCCACATCGCGGCACCATAGAGGACCGGAAGTCGCTCCCAGCGCGGCACCACTGAGGACCGGAAGTCATCCACATCGCGGCACAATAGAGGACCGGAAGTCCTCCACAGCGAGGCACCATAGAGTACCGGAAGTCGTTCCCATAGAGGACCGGAAGTCGCTCCCAGCGCTTCCGGTCATCCACAAAATGGCGGAACGTTCGAGCGCGGCCTGGTCCCGCCTCAAAACGTCCGTTCTCCGAGCGGCGGAGGTAGGAAAAAAAGTGCTTAAAAAGAACAAAAAACGGTCAAAAACCGGCTCAAAATGGGCAAAAATGGAAAGAACGGACTGAGATAAGGGGGGAGGGGGGTCGGATTTGGGGTGAAATCGGGGGATTTTGGGGGTTTTTTAGGGGTTTTAATACACCCCCCCCCCCCCCCCCCAGAAGGTGCTGCTGCCAAATGGGTTCCCACAGAGCGTGAGTCCGGATTATCTGCGATATCAGCAATGGGACTGTGCGCAGGTAATGGGAGTCAATGGGGGTATATGGGGGTATATGGGAGTCAATGGGATTTAATGGGGTTATATGGGGTTATATGGGAGTTAATGGGGTTATATGGGGTTATATGGGGTTATATGGGATATATGGGGTTATATGGGGTCTATGGGGTTATATGGGTGTAGTTACATGCCTTGGCCACCAGGTGGCGCTGTGGAGTGATGGGCTCTATGGGTGTAGTTACATGCAGTGGCCACCAGGGGGCGCTGTGGGGTCTTATGGGGTTATATGGGGTTATATGGGGTTATATGGGGGTATATGGGGGGTAATGGGGTTATATGGGATTTAATGGGGTTTAATGGGGTTATATGGGGGTATATGGGGTTTAATGGGGTTATATGGGGTTATATGGGGTTATATGGGGTCTATGGGGGTATATGGGGGGATATGGGGTTATATGGGGTTATATGGGGTTATATGGGGTTATATGGGGTCTATGGGGGTATATGGGGGGATATGGGGTTATATGGGGTTATATGGGGTTTTATGGGGTTATATGGGGGTATATGGGGTTCTATGGGGTTCTATGGGGTTCTATGGGGTTCTATGGGGTTATATGGGGTTATATGGGGTTATATGGGGTTATATGGGGGTATATGGGGGGTAATGGGGTTATATGGGATTTAATGGGGTTTAATGGGGTTATATGGGATTTAATAGGATTTAATGGGGTTTAATAGGGGATGAGGGGATATAGTGGGGTATAATGGGGTATAATGGGGTACAATAGGATCTAATGGGGTCTAATGGGATCTAATGGGGTATAATGGGGTGTAATGGAGTATAATAGGATCTAATGGGGTTTAATGGGATATAATGGGGTCTTATGGGATATAATGGGGTCTAATGGGTTATAATAGGATATATTAAGATATAATGAGGTGTAATGGGGTTTAATAGGGTATAATAGGATCTAATGGGTTCTAATGGGGTATAATGGGGTCTAATGGGGTATAATAGGATATAGTGGGGTATAATGGGGTACAATAGGATCTAATGGGGTCTAATGGGATACAATGTGGTCTAATGGGATATAATGGGGTATAATAGGATCTAATGGGGTATAATAAGATCTAATGGGGTCTAATGGGATATAATGGAGTATAATGGGTTATAATGGGGTACAGTAGGATCTAATGGGGTTTAATGGGGTTATATGGGGGGTAATGGGGTTTAATGGGGTATCAGCAATGGGACTGCGTGCAGGTAATGGGAGTATATGGGATTTAATGGGGTTTAATGGGGTTATATGGGGTTTAATGGGGTTATATGGGGTTTAATGGGGTTATATGGGGGTATATGGGGGGATATGGGGTTATATGGGGGCATATGGGGTTATATGGGGGTATATGGGGTTATATGGGGTTATATGGGGGTTATATGGGGTTATATGGGGTTATATGGGGGTATATGGGGTTATATGGGGTTATATGGGGGCATATGGGGTTATATGGGGTGATATGGGGGGATATGGGGTTATATGGGGGTATATGGGGTTATATGGGGGCATATGGGCGTATATGGGGGGTAATGGGGTTATATGGGGTTATATGGGATTTAATAGGATTTAATGGGGTTATATGGGGTTATATGGGGGTATATGGGGTTATATGGGGTATCAGCAATGGGACTGCGTGCAGGTAATGGGAGTCTATGGGGGTATATGGGAGTCAATGGGAGTCTATGGGAGTCAATGGGAGTCTATGGGAGTCAATGGGAGTCAATGGGGTTATATGGGGGTATATGGGGTATATGGGGTTATATGGGGGGATATGGGGTTATATGGGGATATATGGGGTTATATGGGGTTATATGGGGGTATATGGGGTTATATGGGGGTATATGGGGTTATATGGGGTATCAGCAATGGGACTGTGCGCAGGTAATGGGAGTCTATGGGGGTATATGGGGGTCTATGGGAGTCAATGGGAGTCAATGGGGTTATATGGGGTTATATGGGGGTATATGGGGTTATATGGGGGGATATGGGGTTATATGGGGATATATGGGGTTATATGGGGTTATATGGGGGTATATGGGGTTATATGGGGGTATATGGGGTTATATGGGGTATCAGCAATGGGACTGTGCGCAGGTAATGGGAGTCTATGGGGGTATATGGGGGTCTATGGGAGTCAATGGGAGTCAATGGGGTTATATGGGGTTATATGGGGGTATATGGGGTTATATGGGGGGATATGGGGTTATATGGGGATATATGGGGTTATATGGGGTTATATGGGGGTATATGGGGTTATATGGGGGTATATGGGGTTATATGGGGTATCAGCAATGGGACTGTGCGCAGGTAATGGGAGTCTATGGGGGTATATGGGAGTCAATGGGAGTCTATGGGAGTCAATGGGAGTCTATGGGAGTCAATGGGAGTCTATGGGAGTCAATGGGAGTCAATGGGAGGCAATGGGAGTCAATGGGAGACAATGGGAGTCAATGGGAGTCTATGGGAGTCAATGGGAGTCAATGGGAGTCAATGGGAGTCAATGGGAGTCAATGGGAGTTAATGGGAGTCAATGGGAGTCTATGGGAGTCTATGGGAGTCAATGGGAGTTAATGGGAGTCAATGGGAGTCTATGGGAGTCAATGGGAGTCAATGGGAGTCAATGGGAGTCTATGGGAGTCAATGGGAGTCAATGGGGTTATATGGGGGTATATGGGGTTATATGGGGTTATATGGGATTTAAAGGGGTTATATGGGGTTTAATGGGGGGTAATGGGGTTTAATGGGGTTATATGGGGTATCAGCAATGGGACTGTGCGCAGGTAATGGGAGTCTATGGGAGTCAATGGGAGTCAATGGGAGTCAATGGGAGTCAATGGGGTTATATGGGATTTAATAGGATTTAATGGGGTGTAATGGGATTATATGGGATTTAATGGGGTTATATGGGTTATATGGCGTGTAATGGGGTTATATGGGGGGTAATGGGGTTATATGGGGTATCAGCAATGGGACTGCGTGCAGGTAATGGGAGTCAATGGGGTTATATGGGGTTATATGCGGTTCTATGGGGTTCTATGGGGTTCTATGGGGTTATATGGGATATATGGGGTTTTATGGGGTTATATGGGGTTATATGGGGGATATAGGGGGTTATATGGGGTTATATGGGGTTATATGGGGGTATATGGGGGTATATGGGGTTATATGGGGGTATATGGGGTTATATGGGGTTATATGGGGTTTAATGGGGTTTAATGGGGTTATATGGGATATATGGGGTTATATGGGGGTATGCGGGGTTATATGGGGTTATATGGGGGTATATGGGGTTATATGGGGTTATATGGGGGTATATGGGGTTATATGGGATTATATGGGGTTATATGGGGTTATATGGGGTTGTATGGGGTTATATGGGGTTGTATGGGGGTATATGGGGGTATATGGGGTTATATGGGGGTATATGGGGTTATATGGGGGTATATGGGGTTATATGGGATTATATGGGGTTATATGGGGTTATATGGGGGTATATGGGGGTATATGGGATTTAATAGGATTTAATGGGGTTATATGGGGTTATATGGGGGTATATGGGGTTATATGGGGTTTAATGGGATTTAATGGGGTTGTATGGGGGGTAATGGGGTTTAATGGGGTATAATGGGGGGTAATGGGGTTTAATTGGGTGTAATGGGGTTTAATGGGATTTAGTGGGATTTAATGGGGTGTAATGGGGTTATATGGGATTTAATGGGATATAATGGGGTATAATAGGATATAATGGGGTCTAATGGGGTACAATAGGATCTAATGGGTTCTAATGGGGTCTAATGGGATATAATGGGGTCTAATGGGGTACAATAGGATCTAATGGGGTCCGATGGGATCTAATGGGGTACAATAGGATCTAATGGGGTACAATAGGATCTAATGGGGTCTAATGGGATATAATGGGGTCTAATGGGATATAATGGGCTATAATGGGGCATAATGGGATGTAATGGGGTGTAATGGGATCTAATGGGCTATAATGGGGTTATATGGGGTGTAATGGGGTGTAATGGGATCTAATGAGGTACAATAGGATCTAATGGGGTCTAATGGGATCTAATGAGGTACAATAGGATCTAATGGGGTCCAATGGGGTATAATGGGGTACAATAGGATCTAATGGGGTTTAATAGGATATAATGGGGTATAATGGGGTACAATAGGATCTAATGGGGCCTAATGGGGTACAATAGGATCTAATGGGGTCTGATGGGGTCTAATGGGGTACAATAGGATCTAATGGGGTCTGATGGGGTCTAATGGGGTACAATAAGATCTAATGGGGTCTGATGGGGTATAATGGGGTGCAATAGGATCTAATGGGGTCTGATGGGGTCTAATGGGGTACAATAGGATCTAATGGGATTTAATGGGTTTTAATGGGGTACAATAGGATCTAATGGGTTCTAATGGGATCTATTGGGGTACAATAGGATCTAATGGGGTACAATAGGATCCCATGGGGTACAATAGGATCTAATGTGGTCTAATGGGATCCAATGGGGTACAATAGGATCTAATGGGGTCTAATGGGATCTAATGGGGTACAATAGGATCTAATGGGATCTAATGGGGTACAATAGGATCTAATGGGGTCTGATGGGGTGTAATGGGGTACAATAGGATCTAATGGGGTCTGGTGGGGTGTAATGGGGTACAATAGGATCTAATGGGGTCTAATGGGATGTAATGGGTTTTAATGGGGTACAATAGGATCTAATGGGGTGTAATGGGATTTAATGGGTTTTAATGGGGTACAATAGGATCTAATGGGATCTAATAGGATATAATGGGATCTAATGGGGTACAATAGGATGTAATGGGGTCCCATTGCAGGCTCTGTGCAGTTCCGTGTGTGGGGTCGTTGCCACTCGCGCCGTGTTTGAGGCCGTCGGGGTCGGGGACGGAGCAGCCACAGCCACCGGAGCCACATTGACATGGTTACTGCGAGGTCACAGCCCCAAATACCCCATTTTCACCCCAAAATCACCCACAATGGCCCTTTTTCACCCCAAAATGGCCCTTTTTCACCCCAAAATGACCCAAAATGGCCCTTTTTCACCCCAAAAATGCCATTTTTAACACCAAAATGCCCTAAAATGGCCCGTTTTCACCCCAAAATCCCCCTTTTTCACCCCAAAATACCCCAAAATGGCCCTTTTTCACCCCAAAATGACCCTTTTTCACCCCAAAATCCCCCTTTTTCACCCCAAAATGGCCCTTTTTCACCCCAAAAATGCCATTTTTAACACCAAAATGCCCTAAAATGCCCCTTTTTCACCCCAAAATCCCCCTTTTTCACCCCAAAATGCCCCTTTTTCACCCCAAAAAGGCCCTTTTTCACCCCCAAAATGCCATTTTTAACACCAAAATGCCCTAAAATGGCCCTTTTTCACCCCAAAATCCCCCTTTTTCACCCCAAAATGCCCCTTTTTCACCCCAAAAAGGCCCTTTTTCACCCCCAAAATGCCATTTTTAACACCAAAATGCCCTAAAATGGCCCTTTTGCACCCCAAAATCCCCCTTTTTCACCCCAAAATCCCCCTTTTTCACCCCAAATTACCCCAAAATCACCTTTTTTCACCCCAAAATGGCCCTTTTTCACCCCAAAATGACCCCAAACCCCCCTTTTTTACCCCAAAAATGCTCAAGATGGCCCTTTTTCACCCCAAAATGCCCCAAAATGGCCCTTTTTCACCCCAAAATGGCCCTTTTTCACCCCCAAATTACCCCCAAACCTCTTTTTACCCCAAAAATGCCCCAAATCAACCTTTTTTCACCCCAAAATAGCCCTTTTCAACCCAATATGCCCCAAAATAGCCCTTTTTCACCCCAAAATGGTCCAAAATAGCCCATTTTCACCCCAAAAACACCTTTTTTAACACCAAAATGCCCTAAAATGGCCCTTTTCCACCCCGAAATGCCCCTTTTTCACCCCAAAAATGCCATTTTTAACACCAAAATGCCCTAAAATGGCCCTTTTGCACCCCAAAATCCCCCTTTTTCACCCTAAAATGGCCCTTTTCACCCCAAAATACCCCTTTTTCGACCCAATATGCCCCAAAATGGCCCTTTTTCACCCCAAAATGACCCAAAATGGCCCTTTTTCACCCCAAAAATCCCCTTTTTCCAACCCAAAATGGCCTTTTTTCACCCCCAAATGCCCTAAAATGGCCCTTTTTCACCCCAAAACTGCCTTTTTTCTCCCCAAATTGCCCCAAATCACCTATTTTCACCCCAAAATTGCCCTTTTTCACCCCCAAAATGCCCCAAAATGGCCCGTTTTCACCCCAAAATAGCACTTTTCGACCCAATATGCCCCAAAATGGCCCTTTTTCACCCAAAAATGCCCCAAAATGGCCCTTTTTCACCCCAAAAAGGCCCTTTTTAATACTAAATGCCCTAAAATGGCCCTTTTTCACCCCAAAATGGTCCAAAATAGCCCCTTTTCACCCCAAAACCACCGTTTTTAATGCCAAAATGACCCAAAATAGCCCATTTTCACCCCAAAATGGCCCTTTTTCACCTCAAAAATGCCATTTTTAGTGCCAAAATGCCCCAAAATGGCCCTTTTTAACCCCAAAATGGCCCTTTTTCACCCCAAAATACCCCCAAAATGTCCTTTTTTCACCCCAAAATGACCCAAAATTGTCCTTTTTCCCCCCACAGATGGAGTTGGGATGGTGACACGCATCGCATTCGCCTCCATACAGGGGTGAGGACTGGGCCCTACTGGTCTATACTGGTCTATTCTGGTCTATACTGGTCTATACTGGTCCATACTGGTCCATTCTGGTCCATACTGGTCCATACTGGTTTATACTGGGCCATACTGGTCCATACTGGTACATACCGGTCCATACTGGTCCATACTGGTCCATACTGGTCCATACCGGTCCATACTGGTCCATACTGGTCCATACCGGTCCATACCAGTCTATACTGGTCCATACTGGTCCATACTGG
This sequence comes from Coturnix japonica, assembly GCF_054131305.1. Taxonomy (NCBI): domain Eukaryota; kingdom Metazoa; phylum Chordata; class Aves; order Galliformes; family Phasianidae; genus Coturnix; species Coturnix japonica. Next base: position 62,503 of record NW_028189011.1, on the reverse strand, counting down.
TCCATACTGGTCCATACCGGTCCATACTGGTCCATACTGGTCCATACTGGTCCATACTGGTCTATACTGGTCCATACTGGTCCATACCGGTCCATACTGGTCTATACTGGTCCATACTGGTCCATACCGGTCCATACTGGTCCATACTGGTTTATACTGGGCTATACTGGTCCATACTGGTCCATACTGGTCTATACTGGTCTATACTGGTCCATACTGGTCTATACTGGTCCATACTGGTCTATACTGGTCCATACTGGTCTATACCAATCCATACTGGTCCATACTGGTCTATACTGGTTTATACTGGTCCATACTGGTCCATACTGGTCTATACTGGTTTATACTGGTCCATACTGGTCCATACTGGTCTATACTGGTTTATACTGGTCCATACTGGCCTATACTGGTTTATACTGGTTTATACTGGTCTATTCTTTCCCCCATAGGAGAGCCCTGGACTGCGAGGCCAAGCAATGGCGGTGAGTGATGACGTCATTGATGACATCATCACCCCATTGATGACGTCACAGCCCCATTGATGACGTCACAGCCCCGCTGCCCTCCCATAGGCTGGTTGCCGACGTCACCAACGACGCCGCGTTCCTATTGGAGCTCACGGCCCCGCTGTGGCCAATGGCGGCGCCCGGATTGTTGGCAGCCGCCACCGCAGCCAGGGTAGGTGGGGTTATATGGGATTTAATGGGGTTATATAGGGTTATATGGGATTTAATGGGGTTATATGGGGTTATATGGGGATCTATGGGGTTATATGGGGTTATATGGGATATATGGGGTTATATGGGATATATGGGGTTATATGGGATATATGGGGTTATATGGGGATATATGGGGTTATATGGGGTTATATGGGGTTATATGGGGGTATATGGGATATATGGGGTTATATGGGATTATATGGGGTTATATGGGGTTATATGGGGTTATATGGGTTATATGGGGTTATATGGGTTATATGGGGTTATATGGGGTTATAGGGGGTTATATGGGGTTATATGGGATTTAATGGGGTTATATGGGATTTAATGGGGTTATATGGGATTTAATGGGGTTATATGGGGTCATATGGGGTTATATGGGGTTATATGGGATTTAATGGGGTTATATGGGGTTATATGGGATTTAATGGGGTTATATGGGGTTATATGGGATTTAATGGGGTTATATGGGGTTTAATGGGGGTATATGGGGTTATATGGGGTTATATGGGGTTATATGGGTTATATGGGATTTAATGGGGTTATATGGGGTTATATGGGGTTATATGGGGATATATGGGGTTATATGGGGTTATATGGGGTTATATGGGATTTAATGGGGTTATATGGGATTTAATGGGGTTATATGGGATTTAATGGGGTTATATGGGGTCATATGGGGTTATATGGGGTTATATGGGATTTAATGGGGTTATATGGGGTTATATGGGATTTAATGGGGTTATATGGGGTTATATGGGATTTAATGGGGTTATATGGGGTTTAATGGGGGTATATGGGGTTATATGGGGTTATATGGGGTTATATGGGTTATATGGGATTTAATGGGGTTATATGGGGTTATATGGGGTTATATGGGGATATATGGGGTTATATGGGGTTATATGGGGTTATATGGGATTTAATGGGGTTATATGGGGTTATATGGGGTTATATGGGGTTATATGGGGTTTAATGGGGTTATATGGGATTATATGGGGTTATATGGGGTTATAGGGTCTCTATGGGGTTATAGGGTCTCTATGGGGTCACTATGGGGTCTCTATGGGGTTATAGGGTCCCTATGGGTCTCTATGGGGTCTCTATGGGGTTATAGGGTCTCTATGGGTCTCTATGGGGTCTCTATGGGGTTATAGGGTCTCTATGGGGTCTCTATGGGGTCTCTATGGGGTTATAGGGTCTCTATGGGTCTCTATGGGGTCTCTATGGGGTTATAGGGTCTCTGTGGGGTTATAGGGTCTCTATGGGTCTCTATGGGGTTATAGGGTCCCTATGGGGTTATAGGGTCTCTATGGGGTCTCTATGGGGTTATAGGGTCTCTATGGGGTTATAGGGTCTCTATGGGGTCTCTATGGGGTTATAGGGTCTCTATGGGGTCTCTATGGGGTTATAGGGTCTCTATGGGGTTATAGGGTCTCTATGGGGTCTCTATGGGGTTATAGGGTCTCTATGGGGTCTCTATGGGGTCCCTATATGTCCCTATGGGGTCTCTATGGGGTTATAGGGTCTCTATGGGTCTCTATGGGGTCTCTATGGGATTATAGGGTCTCTATGGGTCTCTATGGGTCTCTATGGGTCTCTATGGGGTTATAGGGTCTCTATGGGTCTCTATGGGGTCTCTATGGGGTTATAGGGTCTATATGGGGTTATAGGGTCTCTATAAGGTCTCTATGGGTCTCTATGGGGTTATAGGGTCTCTATGGGGTTATAGGGTCTCTATGGGGTTATAGGGTCTCTATGGGGTTATAGGGTCTCTATGTGTTTCTATGGGGTCTCTATGGGTCTCTATGGGGTCTCTATGGGGTTATAGGGTCTCTATGAGGTTATAGGGTCTCTATGGGGTCTCTATGGGTCTCTATGGGGTCTCTATTGGGTTATAGGGTCTCTATGGGGTTATAGGGTCTATATGGGGTTATAGGGTCTCTATAAGGTCTCTATGGGTCTCTATGGGGTTATAGGGTCTCTATGGGGTTATAGGGTCTCTATGGGGTTATAGGGTCTCTATGGGGTTATAGGGTCTCTATGTGTTTCTATGGGGTCTCTATGGGTCTCTATGGGGTCTCTATGGGGTTATAGGGTCTCTATGAGGTTATAGGGTCTCTATGGGGTCTCTATGGGTCTCTATGGGGTCTCTATTGGGTTATAGGGTCTCTATGGGGTTATAGGGTCTCTATGGGGTCTCTATGGGGTTATAGGGTCTCTATGTGTCTCTATGGGGTCTCTATGGGGTTATGGGGTCTCTATGGGGTTATAGGGTCTCTATGGGGTCTCTATGGGGTCTCTATGGGTCTCTATGGGGTCTCTATGGGGTCTCTATGGGGTTATAGGGTCTCTATGGGGTCTCTATGGGGTCTCTATGGGGTTATAGGGTCTCTATGGAGTCTCTATGGGGTTATAGGGTCTCTATGGGGTCTCTATGGGGTTATAGGGTCTCTATGGGTCTCCATGGGGTTTCTATGGGGATATAGGGTCTCTACGGGGTCTCTATGGGTCTCTATGGGGTTATAGGGTCTCTATGTGTCTCTATGGGTCGCTATGGGGTCTCTATGGGGTTATAGGGTCTCTATGGGGTTATAGGGTCTCTATGGGGTTATAGGGTCCCTATGGGGTCTCTATGGGGTTATAGGGTCTCTATGGGGTCTCTATGTGTCCCTAAGGGTCTCTATGGGGTCTCTATGGGGTTATAGGGTCTCTATGGGGTTATAGGGTCTCTATGGGGTTATAGGGTCTCTATGGGTCTCTATGGGTCTCTATGGGGTTATAGGGTCTCTATGGGGTTATAGTGTCTCTATGGGGTCTATGGGGTCTCTATGGGGTTATAGGGTCTCTATGGGGTCTCTATGGGGTCTCTATGGGGTTATAGGGTCTCTATGTGGTTATATGGTCTCTATGGGTCTCTATGGGGTCTCTATGGGGTTATAGGGTCCCTATGGGGTCTCTATGGGGTCTCTATGGGTCTCTATGGGGTTATAGGGTCTGTATGGGGTTATAGGGTCTCTATGGGGTCTCTATGGGGTTATAGGGTCTCTATGGGGTTATAGGGTCACTGGGTCTCTATGGGGTTATAGGGTCTCTATGGGGTTATAGGGTCTCTATGGGGTTATAGGGTCTCTATGGGGTCTCTATGGGTCTCTATGGGTCTCTATGGGTCTCTATGGGGTTATAGGGTCTCTATGGGGTCTCTATGGGGTTATAGGGTCTCTATGGGGTCTCTATGGGGTTATAGGGTCTCTATGGGGTCTCTATGGGGTTATAGGGTCTCTATGGGGTTATGGGGTCTCTATGGGGTTATAGGGTCTCTATGAGGTCTCTATGGGGTTATAGGGTCTCTATGGGGTTATAGGGTCTCTGTGGGGTCTCTATGGGGTCTCTATGGGGTTATAGGGTCTCTATGGGGTCTCTATAGGGTCTCTATGGGGTTATAGGGTCTCTATGGGGTTATAGGGTCTCTGTGGGGTCTCTATGGGTCCCTGTGGGTCTCTATGGGTCTCTATGGGGTTATAGGGTCTCTATGGGGTCACTATGGGTTCTCTATAGGGTTATAGGGTCCCTATGGGTCTCTATGGGGTCTCTATGGGGTTATAGGGTCCCTATGGGGTTATAGGGTCTCTATGGGTCTCTATGGGTCTCTATGGGTCGCTATGGGGTTATAGGGTCTCTATGGGTCTCTATGGGTCTCTATGGGGTTATAGGGTCTCTATGGGGTTATAGGGTCTCTATGGGGTTATAGGGTCTCTATGGGGTTATAGGGTCTCTATGGGGTCCCTATGGGGTTATAGGGTCTCTATGGGGTTATAGGGTCTCTATGTGTCTCTATGTGTCTCTATGGGGTTATAGGGTCTCTATGGGGTTATAGGGTCCCTATGGGTCTCTATGGGGTCTCTATGGGGTTATAGGGTCTCTATGGGGTTATAGAGTCTCTATGGGTCTCTATGGGGTTATAGGGTCTCTATGGGGTCTCTATGGGTCTCTATGGGGTCTCTATGTGTCTCTATGGGTCTCTATGGGGTTATAGGGTCTCTATGGGGTTATGGGGTCTCTATGGGGTCTCTATGGGGTCTCTATGGGGTTATAGGGTCTCTATGGGGTCTCTATGGGTCTCTATGGGGTCTCTATGGGTCTCTATGGGGTTATATGGTCTCTATGGGTCTCTATGGGTCGCTATGGGGTTATAGGGTCTCTATGGGGTCTCTATGGGGTTATAGGGTCTCTATGGGATTATATGGTCTCTATGGGGTTATAGGGTCTCTATGGGGTCTCTATGGGGTTATAGGGTCCCTATGGGGTCTCTATGGGGTTATAGGGTCTCTATGGGGTTATAGGGTCTCTATGGGGTTATAGGGTCTCTATGGGGTCTCTATGGGTCTCTATGGGGTCTCTATGTGTGTCTATGGGGTCGCTATGGGGTCTGTGCCCCATAGAGTGTTGTGGGTGTCGCTGGCGGGGCCACGCGTGCGGCCGTTGCTGCCCATCAGGCCATAAAGGACAACGCGGCCGAGGTGGCGGCAAAGGACGGGAGCCAGGTAATAGGATTTAATGGGGTTATATGGGGTTTTATGGGGTTTAATGGGGTTATATGGGATTTAATGGGATTTAATGGGATTTAATGGGGTTTAATGGGGTTATATGGGGTTTGATGGGGTTATATGGGATTTTATGGGGTTTAATGGGGTGTAATGGGGTGTAATGGGGTTTAATGGGGTGTAATGGGGTTTAATGGGGTGTAATGGGATTTAATGGGGTTTAATGTGATTTAATGGGGCTTTAATGGCGTTTAATGGGGTGTAATGGGGTATAATGGGATTTAATGGGTTTTAATGGGGTTTAATGGGGTTATATGGGATTTAATGGGGTTTAGTGGGATATAATGGGGTTTAATGGGGTTTAATGGGATATAGTGGGGTTTAATGGGATTTAATGGGGTTTAATGGGGTTTAATGGGGTTTAATGGGATTTAATGGGGTTTAATGGGGTTTAATGGGGTTAAATGGGATTTAATGGGGTTTAATGGGGTTTAATGGGGTTATATGGGATTTAATGGGGTTATATGGGATTTAATGGGGTTATATGGGATTTAATGGGGTTTTATGGGGTTATATGGGATTTAATGGGGTTTAATGGGGTCAGGAGACGCTGGTTAACGCCGTGGGGCTGCTGTTGGCGCTGCTGCTGCTTCCGGTGCTGGAGGGACGGCCGTGGTGAGCGGGATCTATGGGGCAGATATGGGATCTATGGGGCAGATATGGGATCTATGGGGCAGATATGGGATCTATGGGGCTGATATGGGATCTATGGGGCAGATATGGGATCTATGGGGCTGATATGGGATCTATGGGGCTGATATGGGATCTATGGGGCAGATATGGGATCTATGGGGCCGATATGGGATTTAGGGGGCTGACATGGGATCTATGGGGCTGACATGGGATCTATGGGGCAGATATGGGATCTATGGGGCTGACATGGGATCTATGGGGCCGATATGGGATCTATGGGGCAGAGATGGGATCTATGGGGCAGATATGGGATCTATGGGGCTGATATGGGATCTATGGGGCTGATATGGGATCTATGGGGCTGATATGGGATCTGTGGGGCTGATATGGGATCTATGGGGCTGATATGGGATCTATGGGGCAGATACGGGATCTATGGGGCCGATATGGGATCTATGGGGCTGATATGGGATCTATGGGGCTGATATGGGATCTATGGGGCAGATACGGGATCTATGGGGCAGATACGGGATCTATGGGGCCGATATGGGATCTATGGGGCCGATATGGGATCTATGGGGCTGACATGGGATCTATGGGGCTGAAATGGGATCTATGGGGCTGTTATGGGATCTATGGGGCTGAAATGGGATCTATGGGGCTGTTATGGGATCTATGGGGCCGATATGGGATCTATGGGGCAGATACGGGATCTATGGGGCTGATATGGGATCTATGGGGCCGATATGGGATCTATGGGGCCGATATGGGATCTATGGGGCTGACATGGGATCTATGGGGCTGACATGGGATCTATGGGGCAGATATGGGATCTATGGGGCCGATATGGGATCTATGGGGCAGATACGGGATCTATGGGGCTGACATGGGATCTATGGGGCTGACATGGGATCTATGGGGCCGATATGGGATCTATGGGGCCGATATGGGATCTATGGGGCTGACATGGGATCTATGGGGCCGATATGGGATCTATGGGGCCGATATGGGATCTATGGGGCTGACATGGGATCTATGGGGCCGATATGGGATCTATGGGGCTGACATGGGATCTATGGGGCCGATATGGGATCTATGGGGCTGACATGGGATCTATGGGGCTGACATGGGATCTATGGGGCTGATATGGGATCTATGGGGCTGATATGGGATCTATGGGGCCGATATGGGATCTATGGGGCTGATATGGGATCTATGGGGCTGATATGGGATCTATGGGGCTGATATGGGATCTATGGGGCTGACATGGGATCTATGGGGCTGACATGGGATCTATGGGGCTGATATGGGATCTATGGGGCTGACATGGGATCTATGGGGCTGACATGGGATCTATGGGGCTGATATGGGATTTAGGGGGCTGACATGGGATCTATGGGGCTGACATGGGATCTATGGGGCAGATATGGGATCTATGGGGCTGACATGGGATCTATGGGGCTGACATGGGATCTATGGGGCAGATATGGGATCTATGGGGCTGACATGGGATCTATGGGGCTGACAGGGGATCTATGGGGCTGAAATGGGATCTATGGGGCTGACATGGGATCTATGGGGCTGACATGGGATCTATGGGGCCGATATGGGATCTATGGGGCTGACATGGGATCTATGGGGCCGATATGGGATCTATGGGGCAGATATGGGATCTATGGGGCCGATATGGGATCTATGGGGCTGATATGGGATCTATGGGGCCGATATGGGATCTATGGGGCTGACATGGGATCTATGGGGCCGATATGGGATCTATGGGGCCGATATGGGATCTATGGGGCTGACATGGGATCTATGGGGCTGATATGGGATCTATGGGGCTGACATGGGATCTATGGGGCTGATATGGGATCTATGGGGCCCACAGGTTGACGTGGCCGCTGGTTCTGCTGTTAATGGGGGCCCACTTATGGGGCAACGTTGCCGCCGTCAGATCCCTTTGCTTCCCCACATTCAACAGGCCCCGACTCCGCCTGGCCATCCATGGGGCGCTATGGGGCCGCTATGGGGCGCTATGGGGCCGCTATGGGGCGCTATGGGGCAGCAATGGGGCGCTATGGGGCTTCGATGGGGCGCTATGGGGTCCCTATAGGGCCTTAAGGGATCTCTATAGGGCCCTATGGGGTCCTTATGGGGCCTCAATGGGTCCCAATGGGTCCCTATGGGGTCCCAGCGACCCCCAAGTCCCGACCCCCAACTTGGGGGGCGTCAGCGTCCGCGTCCCCCCCCCGGAGGAGGTCAACCCCATAGAGCCGCTGCTGCCTGGTGAGTGGGACCCTATAGCGCCCCATAGGGCACCCTATAGCGCCCCATAGCACCCTATAGCGCCCTATAGCACCCTATAGCGCCCTATGGGGCACCCTATAGCGCCCTATGGCACCCCATAGGTTACAGCAGCCGCCTCCGCCTCGAACTGGGAGCTCCATTAGAGAGACTTGTGGGGAGGTAACGCTATGGGGCAGGGAGGGGATATGTGGGGCTGGGGGGATGCTATGGGGCAGTGGGTGGGGGATATGTGGGGCTGGGGGGGGGGATATGGGGCAGTGGGTGGGGGATATGTGGGGCTGGGGGGGGGATATGGGGCAGGGGGGGGATATGGGGCTGGGGGGGGGATATGGGGCTGGGGGAGGGGGATATGTGGGGCTGGGGCGATGCTATGGGGCAGGGGGAGGGGGATATGTGGGGCTGGGGGGGGATATGGGGCAGGAGGGGAGGGATATGGGGGGCAGGGGGTTGATATGGGGCAAGGGGGGATATGGGGCAGGGGGGGGATATGGGGCTGGGGGGGGGATATGGGGCTGGGGGAGGGGGATATGTGGGGCTGGGGGGATGCTATGGGGCTGGGGGGGGGATATGGAGCAGGGGGAGGGGGATATGGGGGTTGGGGGGATGCTATGGGGCAGGGGGGGAGGATATGGGGCAGGAGGGGGGGGATATGTGGGGCTGGGGGGGGGGATATGGGGCAGGGAGGGGGGGGATATGGGGCAGGGGGAGGGGGATATGGGGCAGGGGGAGGGGAATATGGGGGGCAGGGGGGTTTATATGGGGCAGGGGGGTGATATGGGGCAGGGAGAGGGGGATATGGGGCGGGGGGGGGATATAGGGCAGGGGGGGAGATATGGGGCAGGGGATATATGGGGCTGGGGGGGGATATGGGGCAGGAGGGGGGGTATATGGGGCAGGGGATATGTGGGGCTGGGGGGTGATATGGGGCTGGGAGGATGCTATGGGGTGGGGGGGGGGATATGGGGCAGGGAGGGGATGTGGGGCTGGGGGAGGGGGATATGTGGGGCTGGGGGGATGCTATGGGGCTGGGGGGGGGGATATGGAGCAGGGGGGGGGATATGTGGGGCTGGGGGGGGGATATGGGGCAGGGGGAGGGGGATATGGGGAGCTGGAGGGATGCTATGGGGCAGGGAGGGGCTATGTGGGGCTGGGGGGATGCTATGGGGCAGTGGGTGGGGGTTATGTGGGGCTGGGGGTTACATGGAGGTTATGGGTCCCATCTGTGCCCCATAGCGAGGCCGAGTTCCGGAAGGCGAAGGAATGTGGGACCCCCGACTACATCGTGGTGCTGAGGCCCAGCCAAGGTGCGACCCACAACCCGGACCCACAACTGGGACCCATAGATCCCATTCAGGACCCATAGATCCCATTAGGGACCCATAGATCCCATTGGGGACCCATAGATCCCATTAGGGACCCATAGATCCCATTAGGGACCCACAATCAGTACCAGGACCCCCAGCCCCATAGAGAACCCCCAACCCCTGTTGAGTGTCCCCAGCCCCATAGGGGACCCATAGATCCCATTGAGGACCCCCAACCCCATTGAGGACCCCCAGCCCCATAGAGAATCCCCAGACCCTATAGGGGACCCCCAGCCCCATTGAGGACCCACAGATCCCATTGGGGACCCACAGATCCCATTGGGGACCCATAGATCCTACTGGGGACCCCCAGCCCCATTGAGGACCCACAGATCCCATTGGGGACCCATAGATCCCACTGGGGACCCCCAACCCCTATGGGGTGTCCCCAGCCCCATAGAGAAACCCCAGACCCCATTAAAGACCCCCAACCCCTATAGGGGACCCCCAGCCCCATAGAGAACCCCCAACCCCTATGGGGGGTCCCCAACCCCATAGAGGACCCCAAGACCCTATAGGGGACCCCCAGCCCCATAGAGGACCCCCAGCCCCATAGGGGACCCCCAGCCCCATAGAGGACCCCCAGACCCTATAGGGGACCCCCAGCCCCATTGAGGACCCACAGATCCCATTGGGGACCCATAGATCCTACTGGGGACCCCCAACCCCTATGGGGTGTCCACAGCCCCATAGAGAAACCCCAGATCCTATAGGGGACCCCCAGACCCTATAGGGGACCCCCAGCCCCATAGAGAACCCCCAACCCCTATGGGGGGTCCCCAACCCCATAGAGGACCCCAAGACCCTATAGGGGATCCCCAGCCCCATAGAGGACCCCCAGACCCTATAGGGGACCCCCAGCCCCATAGAGGACCCCCAGCCCCATAGGGGACCCCCAGCCCCATAGAGGACCCCCAGACCCTATAGGGGACCCCCAGCCCCATTGAGGACCCACAGATCCCATTGGGGACCCATAGATCCTACTGGGGACCCCCAACCCCTATGGGGTGTCCACAGCCCCATAGAGAAACCCCAGATCCTATAGGGGACCCCCAGACCCTATAGGGGACCCCCAGCCCCATAGAGAACCCCCAACCCCTATGGGGGGTCCCCAACCCCATAGAGGACCCCAAGACCCTATAGGGGACCCCCAGCCCCATAGAGAAACCCCAACTCCTATGAGGGGTCCCCAGCCCCATAGAGGACCCCCAGACCCTATAGGGGACCCCCAGCCCCATAGAGAACCCCCAACCCCTATGGGGGGTCCCCAACCCCATAGAGGACCCCCAGACCCTATAGGGGACCCCCAGCCCCATTGAGGACCCCCAGCCCCATAGAGAACCCCCAGACCCTATAGGGGACCCCCAAACCCTATAGGGGACCCCCAGCCCCATTGAGGACCCACAGATCCCATTGGGGACCCATAGATCCTACTGGGGACCCCCAACCCCTATTGAGTGTCCCCAGCCCCATAGGGGACCCATAGATCCCACTGAGGACCCCCAGCCCCATTGAGGACCCCTAGCCCCATTACAGACCCATAGATCCCATAAGAGACCCCCAGCCCCATAGAGAAACCCCAACCCCTATGAGGGGTCCCCAGCCCCATAGGGGACCCCCAGACCCCATTAAAGACCCCCAACCCCTATGGGGTGTCCCCAGCCCCATTGAGGACCCCCAGCCCCATAGAGAAACCCCAACCCCTATGAGGGGTCCCCAGCCCCATAGAGGACCCCCAGACCCTATAGGGGACCCCCAGCCCCATTGAGGACCCCCAGCCCCATAGAGAACCCCCAGACCCTATAGGGGACCCCCAAACCCTATAGGGGACCCCCAGCCCCATTGGGGACCCATAGATCCCATTAGGGACCCATAGATCCTACTGGGGACCCCCAACCCCTATTGAGTGTCCCCAGCCCCATAGGGGACCCATAGATCCTACTGGGGACCCCCAACCCCTATTGAGTGTCCCCAGCCCCATAGGGGACCCATAGATCCCACTGAGGACCCCCAACCCCATTGAGGACCCCCAGCCCCATAGAGAACCCCCAGACCCTATAGGGGACCCCCAAACCCTATAGGGGACCCCCAGCCCCATTGAGGACCCACAGATCCCATTGGGGACCCATAGATCCTACTGGGGACCCCCAACCCCTATTGAGTGTCCCCAGCCCCATAGGGGACCCATAGATCCCACTGAGGACCCCCAACCCCATTGAGGACCCCTAGCCCTATTACAGACCCATAGATCCCATAAGAGACCCCCAGCCCCATAGAGAAACCCCAACCCCTATGGGGGGTCCCCAGCCCCATAGGGGACCCCCAGACCCCATTAAAGACCCCCAACCCCTATGGGGTGTCCCCAGCCCCATTGAGGACCCCCAGCCCCATAGAGAAACCCCAACTCCTATGGGGGGTCCCCAGCCCCATAGAGGACCCCCAGACCCTATAGGGGACCCCCAGCCCCATAGAGAACCCCCAGACCCTATAGGGGACCCCCAAACCCTATAGGGGACCCCCAGCCCCATTGAGGACCCACAGATCCCATTGGGGACCCATAGATCCTACTGGGGACCCCCAACCCCTATGGGGTGTCCACAGCCCCATAGAGAACCCCCAGATCCTATAGGGGACCCCCAGACCCTATAGGGGACCCCCAGCCCCATAGAGGACCCCCAACCCCTATGAGGGGTCCCCAGCCCCATAGAGGACCCCAAGACCCTATAGGGGATCCCCAGCCCCATTGAGGACCCCCAGCCCCATAGAGAACCCCCAGACCCTATAGGGGACCCCCAAACCCTATAGGGGACCCCCAGCCCCATTGAGGACCCACAGATCCCATTGGGGACCCATAGATCCTACTGGGGACCCCCAACCCCTATGGGGTGTCCACAGCCCCATAGAGAACCCCCAGATCCTATAGGGGACCCCCAGCCCCATAGAGAAACCCCAACTCCTATGGGGGGTCCCCAACCCCATAGAGGACCCCAAGACCCTATAGGGGACCCCCAGCCCCATAGAGAAACCTCAACTCCTATGGGGGGTCCCCAGCCCCATAGAGGACCCCCAGCCCCATAGAGGACCCCAAGACTCTATAGGGGACCCCCAGCCCCATATAGGACCCCCAACCCCTATGAGGGGTCCCCAGCCCCATAGAGGACCCCCAGCCCCATAGAGGACCCCAAGACTCTATAGGGGACCCCCAGCCCCATAGAGGACCCCCAACCCCTATGAGGGGTCCCCAGCCCCATAGAGGACCCCCAGCCCCATAGAGGACCCCAAGACTCTATAGGGGACCCCCAGCCCCATAGAGGACCCCCAACCCCTATGAGGGGACCCCCAGCCCCATAGAGGACCCCCAGCCCCATAGGGGACCCCCAGCCCCATAGAGGACCCCCAGCCCCATAGGGGACCCCAGCCCCATAGAGGACCCCTAGACCCTATAGGGGTCCCCAGCCCCATAGAGGACCCCTAGACCCTATAGGGGACCCCCAGCCCCATAGAGGACCCCCAGCCCCATAGAGAACCCCCAGACCCTATAGGGGACCCCCAGCCCCATAGAGGACCCCCAGCCCCATTGATTGACCCCCATTTGTGTCCCCCCCCATAGGTTGGGTGGGTGTGGGGCTCCGTGCCGGGGCCCCCCCCGACGCCCCATTGCGGGGCTGTGCCCACGCGATCCTATTAGAGGAACTTATGGGGCCGGACCTCCCCATGGGGGCACCAATGGGGGCTGAACTCAGAGCCCTACAGAGGAGACTGAGGCACTGCCGTGAGTTGGGGGGCGCTATGGGGTGATATGGGGGGTCTATGGGGTGATATGGGGTATCTATGGGGTGATATGGGGGATCTATGGGGTGATATGGGGGATCTATGGGGCGGATTAGGGGTCCTGAGATGGTTTGGGGTCGCTATGTGGTGATATGGGGTATCTATGGGGTGATATGGGGTGTCTGTGGGGTGATATGGGGGATCTATGGGGTGATATGGGGTGATATGGGGTATCTATGGGGCAGATTAGGGGTCCTGAGATGGTTTGGGGTCGCTATGGGGTGATATGGGGTATCTATGGGGTGATATGGGGTGATATGGGGTGTCTATGGGGTGATATGGGGTGATATGGGGTATCTGTGGGGTGATATGGGGTATCTATGGGGTGATATGGGGTATCTATGGGGTGATATGGGGGATCTATGGGGTGATATGGGGTGATATGGAGGATCTATGGGGTGATATGGGATATCTATGGGGTGATATGGGGTATCTATGGGGTGATATGGGGGATCTATGGGGTGATATGGGGTATCTATGGGGCGATATGGGGTGTCTGTGGGGTGATATGGGGGATCTATGGGGTGATATGGGGTGTCTGTGGGGTGATATGGGGTGTCTATGGGGTGATATGGGGTATCTATGGGGTGATATGGGGTGTCTATGGGGTGATATGGGGTGTCTATGGGGTGATATGGGGGATCTATGGGGTGATATGGGGGATCTATGGGGTGATTTGGGGTATCTATGGGGCGATATGGGGTGTCTGTGGGGTGATATGGGGGATCTATGGGGTGATATGGGGTGTCTATGGGGTGATATGGGGGGTCTATGGGGTGATATGGGGGATCTATGGGGTGATATGGGGTGATATGGGGGATCTATGGGGTGATATGGGGTATCTATGGGGTGATATGGGGTATCTATGGGGTGATATGGGGGATCTATGGGGTGATATGGGGTGTCTATGGGGTGATATGGGGGGTCTATGGGGTGATATGGGGGATCTATGGGGTGATATGGGGTGATATGGGGTGTCTATGGGGTGATATGGGGGATCTATGGGGTGATATGGGGGATCTATGGGGTGTCTATGGGGTGATATGGGGGATCTATGGGGTGATATGGGGTGATATGGGGTATCTGTGGGGTGATATGGGGGATCTATGGGGTGATATGGGGTATCTATGGGGTGATATGGGGTGTCTATGGGGTGATATGGGGGATCTATGGGGTGATATGGGGGATCTATGGGGTGATATGGGGTGTCTGTGGGGTGATATGGGGTATCTATGGGGTGATATGGGGTATCTATGGGGTGATATGGGGTGATATGGGGGATCTATGGGGTGATATGGGGGATCTATGGGGCGGATTAGGGGTCCTGAGATGGTTTGGGGTTGCTATGGGGTGATATGGGGTATCTATGGGGTGATATGGGGTATCTATGGGGTGATATGGGGTGGATTGGGGTTTCTGTGGGGCCATTTGGGGCCATTATGGGGTCTATGGGGCAATTTGGGGTCTCTATGGGTCCCTATGGGTCTTTATGGGGTCTCTATGGGGTTATCGGGTCTCTATGGTCTCTATGGGTCTCTATGGGGTCTCTATGTTGTTATAGGGTCTCTATGGGGTCTGTATGGGGTTATAGGGTCCCTATGGGGTCCCTATGGGGTTATAGGGTCCCTATGGGGTTATAGGGTCTCTATGGGGTCCCTATGGGTCTCTATGGGTCTTTATGGTGTCTCTATGGGGTTATAGGGTCTCTATGGGGTCTCTATGGGGTCTCTATGGGGTTATAGGGTCTCTATGGGTCTCCATGGGGTTTCTATGGGGATATAGGGTCCCTATGGGGTCTCTATGGGATCTCTATGGGGTCCCTATGGGGTTATAGGGTTTCTATGGGGTTATAGGGTCTCTATGGGGTCTCTATGGGTCTCTATGGGGTTTCTATGGGGTCCCTATGGGGTTCTAGGGTCTCTATGGGGTCCCTATGGGGTTCTAGGGTCTCTATGGGGTCCCTATGGGGTTCTAGGGTCTCTATGGGGTCTCTATGGGGTTATAGGGTCTCTATGGGTCCCTATGGGTCTCTATGGGTCTCCATGGGGTTTCTATGGGGATATAGGGTCTCTATGGGGTCCCTATGGGCCTTTATGGGGTCTCTATGGGGTTATAGGGTCTCTATGGGTCTCTATGGGGTCTCTATGGGGTCTCTATGGGGTTATAGGGTCTCTATGGGGTTATAGGGTCTCTATGGGGCTATAGGGTCTCTATGGGGTTATAGGGTCTCTATGGGGTTATAGGGTCTCTATGGGGTCTCTATGGGGTTATAGGGTCTCTATGGGGTCTGTATGGGGTTATAGGGTCTGTATGGGGTTATAGGGTCTCTATGGGGTGTCTATGGGTCTCTATGGGGTTGTAGGGTCTCTATGGGTCTCTATGGGGTTATAGGGTCCCTATGGGTCTCTATGGGTCTTTATGGGGTTTCTATGGGGTTATAGGGTCTCTATGGGGTTATAGGGTCTCTATGGGGTTATAGGGTCCCTATGGGGTTATAGGGTCTCTATGGGGTCTCTGTGGGGTTATAGGGTCTCTATGGGGTCTCTATGGGGTCTCTATGGGGTCTCTATGGGTCTCTATGGGGTTATAGGGTCTCTATGGTCTCTATGGGTCTCTATGGGGTCTCTATGGGGTTATAGGGTCTCTATGGGGTTATAGGGTCTCTATGGGTCTCTATGGGGTTATAGGGTCCCTATGGGTCCCTATGGGTCTCTATGGGTCTTTATGGGGTTTCTATGGGGTTATAGGGTCCCTATGGGTCTCTATAGGGTCTCTATGGGGTTATAGGGTCTCTATGGGGTTATAGGGTCCCTATGGGGTCTCTATGGGGTTATAGGGTCCCTATGGGGTCTCCATGGGGTTATAGGGTCTCTATGGGGTTATAGGGTCTCTATGGGGTCTCTATGGGGTTATAGGGTCTCTATGGGGTCTCTATGGGGTCTCTATGGGGTTATAGGGTCTCTATGGGTCTTTATGGGGTCTCTATGGGTCTCTATGGGGTTATAGGGTCCCTATATGTCCCTATGGGGTCCCTATGGGGTTATAGGGTCTCTATGGGGTTATAGGGTGTCTATGGGGTCTCTATGGGGTTATGGGGTCTCTATGGGGTTATAGGGTCTCTATGGGTCTCTATGGGGTTATAGGGTCCCTATATGTCCCTATGGGGTCTCTATGGGGTTATAGGGTCCCTATGGGGTCCCTATGGGGTTATAGGGTCCCTATGGGGTCCCTATGGGGTTATAGGGTCCCTATGGGGTCTCTATGGGTCTCTATGTGTCTCTCCCACCCCACAGCTCCCGGTTCGGTCCCATGGGCGACGTTGGCTGAAGTTTCCCATATATGGAAGAAGCTGGAACCCGCCTTCATTCAAGGTCCGCCCCCCATTGTGACGTCATCAAAGCCCCCATTGTGACGTCATCAAACCCCCCATTGTGACGTCACAAACCCCCCCATTGTGACGTCACAAACCCCCCCCCCCCAGGTTTGGAAGCAGCCGGTTGGTCGATGCGGAGCCATCAATTAGGAACCGACCAATGGCGGCTCGAGTGGGCGGAGCCTCCGTCATGAGGCCACGCCCACTTCATTTGCATAAACATGGACCTCATTTGCATGCATAATGAGGCCCCCCCTCTCTTTTGGGCCCATAAAGTGCCATAAAAATGAGTGAAAAAGCCACTTTTTGGGCAATTTAAGGCCAAAAAACGCCATTTTTATTCTATTTCTAATTCAAGGGTGGGTTTGATGCTTTAATCGAAGGGATTTTGGGGGGAAAAATGGGGATTTGGGGCAAAATTGGGGATTTTGGGGGTAAAAATGGGGATTTGGGGGTAAAATTGGGGATTTGGGGGTAAAAATGGGGATTTTGGGGCAAAATTGGGGATTTTGGGGGGAAAAATGGGGATTTTGGGGGTAAAAATGGGGATTTTGGGGCAAAATTGGGGGTTTTGGGGGTAAAAATGGGGATTTTGGGGTAAAAATGGGGATTTTGGGGTAAAAATGGGGATTTTTGGTGTAAAAATGGGGATTTTGGGGGGGATAACGGTGATTTTTGGGTAAAAATGCGAATTTTTGGGGTAAAAATGAAGATTTTGGGTGTAAAAATGGGGATTTTGGGGGTAAAATTGGGGATTTTTGGGGTAAAAATGGGGATTATGGGTAAAAATGGTAATTATGGGGTAAAAATGGACATTTTTGGTGTAAAAATGGGAATTTTGGGGAGATAACGGTGATTTTTGGGTAAAAATGCGGATTTTTGAGGGAAAAAATGAAGATTTTTGGTGTAAAAATGGGGATTTTTGGGGTTAGAATGGGGATTTTTGGGGTAAAAATAGTGATTTTGGAGGTAAAAATGGTGATTATGGGGTAAAAATGGGGATTTTTGGTGTAAAAATAGTGATTTTGGGGGTAAAATTGGGGATTTTGGGGATAAAAACAGTGATTTTGGGGGTAAAAACAATGATTTACGGGATAAAAATGGTAATTATGGGGTAAAAATGGGGATTTTTGGGGTTAAAAATGGGGATTTTGGGAGGATAACGGTGATTTTTGGGTAAAATTGGGGATTTTGGGGGTAAAAATGAAGATTTTGGGGGTAAAAATAGTGATTTTTGTGGTAAAAATGGTGATTATGGGGTAAAAATGGGGATTTTGGGGCAAAAATGGAGATTTTGAGGGTAAAAATGAAGATTTTTGGTGTAAAAATGGGGATTTGGGAGGTAAAAATGGTGATTTGGGGGCAAAATTGGGGGTTTTGAGGCTAAAAATGGGGATTTTGGGGCAAAAATGGTGATTATGGGGTAAAAATGGGGATTTTGGGGCAAAAATGAAGATTTTTTGTGTAAAAATGGGGATTTTTGGGGGATAACGGTGATTTTTGGGTAAAAATGGGGGTTTGGGGGCTAAAAATGAAGATTTTGGGTGTAAAAATGGGGATTTGGGGGGTAAAAATGGGGATTTTGGGAAGGAAATTGTGATTTTGGGGGTAAAAATGAAGATTTTGGGTGTAAAAATGCTGATTTTACCTAGAAATTAATGATTTTTTGGGTTAAAACGTTGAAATTTTGGGTCATTTCCCCCCATTTTATAACATTTAACATCCACACTTTCCCCCTGAGCCCCTTAAGGCCATTTTGGGTCCAATTTTGGGTCAAATTCGAGGGATTTCAGGCAAAATACCCCCATAAAAAGATGGCGACGGCCATCATGATGATGGCGTTAATATTCACCACCCGCGCCCATATATGGGCATCAGGGGGCGGGGCCTCATCAAGCCCCGCCCCCTGGCTCTGAGGCCCCGCCCCCTCGATGCGAAGCCCCGCCCCCTCCCTGCTGAGCTTCGCTCCTATTGGTCGAGGCTCCGTCCCTTGGGTCCTTTGCTCCGTTCCTATTGGCTGAGGCTCCGTTCCTATTGGTTGTTGCTCCGTTCCTATTGGTTGTTGCTCCGTTCCTATTGGTTGAGGCTCCGTTCCTATTGGTTGAGGCTCCGCCCCCTGGGAGCTCGGCTTCACTTGGACCTCTGGGGAGGAACAGCCCCATAGAGCCCTATAGTGACCCATGGAGACCCATAGAGACCCCATAGAGACCCATAGGGACCCCATAGAGACCCATTGAGACCCATAGAGACCCCATAGAGACCCATTGAGACCCATAGAGACCCCATAGAGACCCCATAGAGACCCATAGCGACCCATAGAGACCCCATAGAGACCCATTGAGACCCCATAGAGACCCCATAGAGACCCATAGAGACCCCATAGAGACCCATAGAGACCCCATAGAGACCCCATAGAGACCCCATAGAGACCCATAGAGACCCCATAGAGACCCCATAGAGACCCACAGCGACCCATAGCCCCCCATAGCCCCCCATTACCCCATAGCCCCCCATAGCCCCCCATATCTCCCCATAGCCCCCATTACCCCATAGCCGCCCATTACCCCCCATAACCCCCATTACCCCCCATTACCCCATAGCCCCCCATTGCCCCATAGCCCCCCATTGCCCCATAGCCCCCAATACCCCCATAGCCCCCCATTACCCCATAGCCCCCCATAGCCCCATAGCCCCCAATACCCCCCATAGCCCCCCATTACCCCCCATTACCCCATAGCCCCCCATTGCCCCATAGCCCCCCATTGCCCCATAGCCCCCAATACCCCCATAGCCCCCCATTACCCCATATCCCCCCATTACCCCCCATAGCCCCCCATTGCCCCATTACCCCTGATAACCCCCATAGCCCCCATTACTTCCCATAGCCCCCCCATTACCCCATAGCCCCCCATTACCCCATAGCCCCATAGCCCCCCATAGCCCCCCATTACCCCATAGCCCCCCATAGCCCCCCATAGCCCCATAGCCCCCCATTACCCCATAGCCCCCCATTACCCCATTACCCCCCATTACCCCATAGCCCCCCATTACCCCCATTACCCCCCATTACCACATAGCCCCCCATTACCCCATAGCCCCCCATAGCCCCCCATTACCCCATAGCCCCCCATAGCCCCCCATTACCCCATAGCCCCCCATTACCCCATAGCCCCCAATTACCCCCCATATCCGCCATTACCCCCCATAGCCCCCCATTACCCCATTACCCCTCATAACCCCCATAGCCCACCATTACCCCATAGCCCCCCATTACCCCATTACCCCTCATAACCCCTATAGCCCACCATTACCCCATAGCCCCCATTACCTCCCATAGCCCCCCATTACCCCATAGCCCCCCATTGCCCCATAGCCCCCAATACCCCCCATAGCCCCCCATTACCCCATAGCCCCCCATTACCCCATAGCCCCCCATTACCCTCATAGCCCCCATAGCCCCCCATAGCCCCCCATTACCCCCCATTGCCCCATAGCCCCACATTACCCCATAGCCCCCCATAGCCCCATAGCCCCCAATACCCCCCATAGCCCCCCATTATCCCCATTACCCCATAGCCCCCCATTGCCCCATAACCCCCATTACCCCATTACCCCATAGCCCCCCATTACCCCCATTACCCCATTACCCCCATTACCCCATAGCCCCCCATTACCCCATAGCCCCCAATACCCCCCATAGCCCCCCATTACCCCATATCCCCCCATTACCCCCCATAGTCCCCCATTACCCCATAGCCCCCAATTGCCCCCATACCCCCCCATTACCCCCCATTGCCCCATAGCCCCCCATTACCCCATAGCTCCCCATAGCCCCCCATTACCCCATAGCCACCCATTACCCCATAGCCCCCCATTGCCCCATAGCCCCACATTACCCCATAGCCCCCCATAGCCCCATAGCCCCCAATACCCCCCATAGCCCCCCATTATCCCCATTACCCCATTACCCCCCATTACCCCATTACCCCATAGCCCCATATCCCCCCATTCTCACCCCATAGCGTCATGTCCCCGTCCCTGTTGTCATCCTTATCCAGGTCATCTCGTGGTTCCCGGCTGTTCCTGAGGCTGAACACCAACCGGTGCAGCTGTAGGGACACGGCAACAGCTATGGGGCGCTATGGGGCCCTATGGGTCTCTATGGGGCCCTATGGACCCCTATGGGTCTCCAAGGGGCCCTATGGATCCCTATGGGTCTCTAAGGGGTCCTATGGATCCCTATGGGTCTCTAAGGGGTCCTATGGATCCCTATGGGTCTCTAAGGGGCCCTGTGGGTCACTATGGGTCTCTAAGGGGCCCTGTGGGTCACTATGGGATGCAGTGGGTCCCTATGGGGCTCAGTGTGTTTCTATGGAGATCAGTGGGTCCCTATGAGGATCAATGGGTCCCTATGGGGTCTCTGTGGGTCCCTATGGGTCTCTATGGGCTCTATGGGTCCCTATGGGTCTCTATGGGGTCTCTATGGGTCTCTATGGGGTCCATATGGGTCTCTATGGGGTCTCTATGGGTCTCTATGGGGTCCCTATGGGTCTCTATGGGTCCCTATGTGTCTCTATGGGTCTCTATGGGGTCTCTATGGGTCTCTATGCATCTCTATGCGTCTCTATGGGGTTGCTATGGGTCTCTATGGGTCTCTATGGGTCCCTATGTGTCTCTATGGGTCCCTATGGGTCTCTATGGGGCCCCTATGGGTCCCTATGGGTCTCTATTGGGTCTCTATGGGTCCCTATGTGTCTCTATGGGTCCCTATGTGTCTCTATGGGTCTCTATGGGGTCTCTATGGGTCTCTATGTGTCCCTATGGGTCTCTATGGGTACCTATGTGTCCCTATGTGTCCCTATGTGTCCCTATGGGTCCCTATGGGTCTCTATGGGGTCCCTATGGGTCTCTATGTGTCCCTATGGGTCTCTATGGGTCCCTATGGGTCTCTATGGGGTCCCTATGGGTCTCTATGGGTCCCTATGGGTCTCTATGGGGTCCCTATGTGTCTCTATGGGTCCCTATGGGGTCTCTATGGGGTTCTATGGGTCTCTATGTCTCTCTATGGATCCCTATGTGTCCCTATGGGGTCACTCACGTGTTTCCGGTCGATGGGGGGGTGGCACAGGGAGATACCGGAAGCGATGAGACACGTGACCAGGAAGAGCAGCGCGGCAAAGTGCAGATAGTGCAGCCCGCACAGGAAGTCAGGGCAACTTCCGCTTCCGGTTCCACCCGCCCCCACACTTCCGGTCACATGCTCCCATGTGCTGCTCGTGGCGTTTCCGGTGTCGTCACTTCCGGCTTGACATGGCGGCGGTTCCGTCCCCATGGCGAATTCCGGGATCATCCGGGCCAGGCCCAGCGACAGACCGGACACTAGGCCCCAAAAAGCGCCCTACAACGGCAGCCATGATGTTAACGGTACATCCGGGTATCGCGGCGGCCATTTTGGATGGGGGGGGTGTTACATCCGGGTATCGTGGTTGGGGTGGGGGGGTGTCACATCCGGGTATCGTGGTGAGGGTGGGGGGGTGTTACATCCGGGCATCGTAGCCGCCATTTTGGATGGGGGGGGTGTTACATCCGGGTATCGTGGTGAGGGGCTGGGGGGGGGGGGGTGTGTTACATCCGGGCATCGTAGCCGCCATTTTGGATGGGGGGAGGTGTTACATCCGGGTATCGTGGTGGCCATGCGGGAGTGGGGGGGGTGTGTTACATCCGGGTATCGTAGCCGCCATTTTGGATGGGGGGGGTGTTACATCCGGGTCTCGTAGCCGCCGTTTTGGGGGTGAGGGAGATGGCGGTCACGTGGTATGTAGTAGTGACGCATGATTGGCGGCCATTTTGGGGGGGGGGGTTTACATAGGACCCTATAGAGACCCATAGGGACTCATAGAGACCGATAGAGTCCCATAGAAACCCCCATAGAGACCCATAGGCCCCCAATGCTGCCCCATAGAGACCCATAGACCCCATAGGCTCCCTATGCTGCCCCATAGAGACCCATAGACCGCATAGGCCCCCCATGCTGCCCCATAGGGACCCCATAGAGACCCATAGAGACCCATAGGGCCCCCATCGTGCCTCATAGAGACCCCATAGAGACCCATAGAGAACCATAGACCCCATAGAGACCCCATAGAGACCCATAGATCCCATAGGCCCCCCATGCTGCCCTATAGGGACCCCATAGAGAACCATAGCCCCCCCATGGTGCCCCATAGAGACCCATAGCCCCCCCATGCTGCCCCATAGAGACCTATAGACCCCATAGGCCCCCCATGCTGCCCCATAGAAACCCCATAGAGACCCATAGCCCCCCCCATGGTGCCCCATAGAGACCCATAGACCCCATAGGCCCCCCATGCTGCCCCATAGAGACCCATAGACCCCCTAGGCCCCCCATGCTGCCCTATAGGGACCCCATAGAGAACCATAGCCCCCCCATGGTGCCCCATAGAGACCCATAGCCCCCCCATGCTGCCCCATAGAGACCTATAGACCCCATAGGCCCCCCATGCTGCCCCATAGGGACCCCATAGAGACCCATAGCCCCCCCATGCTGCCCCATAGAGCCCCACAGACCCCACAGCCCCCCCATGGTGCCCCATAGACTCACGGGCTCGTTGACCCTGGGCACGAAGACGGCGAGGAAGAAGAGGGCGGCGATGGGGGGCGTGAGGAAACTGCCCACGGCCTGGATGTAATCGAACAGCCGCCCCCCCTGAGCCCCACGGACTATGGGGAGCCAGGCCAGGCTGACCCCCACCAGGAACAGCATGAACAGCCTGTGGGGCGGGAGAAAGTGGGGGTCAGGGCTATGGGGCAGGACTAGATGGGGGGCAGGTCATTGTATGGAGTTCTATGGGGTCCCCCCATTGCCTCCCATTGTAATGTCACCTCCTGACCACTAGGGGGCGCCATTATATGGTGCTCTATGGGGTTCTATGGGGCTCTATGTTGTAATGTCACCTCCTGGCCACTAGGGGGCGCCATTATATGGTGCTCTATGGGGTTCTATGGGGTTCTATGTTGTAATGTCACCTCCTGGCCACCAGGGGGCGCCATTATATGGTGCTCTATGGGGTTCTATGGGGTTCTATGGGGCTCTATGTTGTAATGTCACCTCCCGACCACTAGGGGGCGCAATTATATGGGGTTCTATGGGGCTATATACAATTATATGGGGCTCTATGGGGTTCTATGTTGTAATGTCACCTCCCCACCACCAGGAGGCGCCATTATATGGGTTTCTATGGGGTTATATAGCATTATATGGGGTTCAGTGGGGCTCAATGTTGTAATGTCACCTCCCCGCCACCAGGGGGCGCCATTGTATGGGGTTCTATGGGTTTCAATGGCTTTCAATGGCTTTCTATGTTGTAATGTCACCTCCCCACCACCAGGGATCGCTGTTCTATGGGTTTCAATGGCTTTTAATGGGTTTCAATGTTGTAATGTCACCTCCTCACCACCAGGGGGCGCTGTTCTATGGGTTTCAATGGGGTTCTATGGGGTTCTATATAAGCCCATTGTAATGTCACCTCCCGGCCAGCAGGGGGCGCTGTTCTATGGGTTCCTATGGGTTTCAATGGGTTTCTATGTTGTAATGTCACCTCCCTGCCACCAGGGGGCGCTGTTCTATGGGTTTCAATGGGTTTCAATGGGTTTCAATGGGTTTCTATGGGGTTGTAATGTCACCTCCCGGCCAGCAGGGGGCGCCATTATATTGGTTCCTATTGGTTTCTATGGGGTTCAGTGTTGTAATGTCACCTCCCGGCCAGCAGGAGGCGCCGTTGCGTGGCGTTGGGCCTCATCCTGCCATAGAGATCCAGGCTCTATAGGGTGATATGGGGTTATATAGCATTATATGGGTTTCTATGGGGCTCTATGGGGTTCTATGTTGTAATGTCACCTCCCGGCCATTAGGAGGTGCTGTTCTATGGGTTTCAATGGGGTTCTATGGGTTTCAATGGGTTTCTACGTTGTAATGTCACCTCCCCGCCACCAGGGGGCGCTGTTCTATGGGTTCCTATGGGTTTCAATGGGTTTCTATGTTGTAATGTCACCTCCCCACCACCAGGGGGCGCCATTATATGGGTTTCAATGGGTTTTTATGGGTTTCTATGGGTTCCTATGCTGTAATGTCACCTCCCCACCACCAGGGGGCGCTGTTCTATGGGTTTCAATGGCTTTCAATGGGTTTCTATGTTGTAATGTCACCTCCCCGCCAGCAGGGGGCGCTGTTCTATGTGTTTCAATGGGTTTCTATGGGGTTCTATATAAGCCCATTGTAATGTTACATCCCGGCCACCAGGGGGCGCCATTACATGGGGCTCTATGGGTTTCAATGTGTTTCTATGGGTTGTAATGTCACCTCCCGGCCACCAGGGGGCGCTGTTCTATGGGTTTCAATGGGTTTCAATGTGTTTCTATGGGTTGTAATGTCACCTCCCGGCCATTAGGGGGCGCCATTATATTGGTTCCTATTGGTTTCTATGGGGTTCAGTGTTGTAATGTCACCTCCCGGCCAGCAGGGGGCGCTGTTCTATGGGTTTCAATGGGTTTCTATGGGGTTCTATATAAGCCCATTGTAATGTCACCTCCCGGCCACCAGGGGGCGCTGTTCTATGGGTTTCAATGGCTTCCAATGGGTTTCTATGTTGTAATGTCACCTCCCTGCCACCAGGGGGCGCTGTTCTATGGGTTTCAATGGGTTTCTATGTGTTTCTATGGGTTGTAATGTCACCTCCCGGTCATCAGGAGGCGCCGTTGCGTTGCCTGTGGCCTCATCCTGCCATAGAGATCCAGGCTCTATAGGGTGCTATGGGGTTATATAGCATTATATGGGGCTCTATGGGGCTCTATGGGGTTGTAATGTCACCTCCCGGCCACCAGGGGGCGCTGTTCTATGGGTTCCTATGGGTTTCAATGTGTTTCTATGGGTTGTAATGTCACCTCCCGGCCACCAGGAGGCGCCATTATATTGGTTCCTATTGGTTTCTATGGGGTTCAGTGTTGCAATGTCACCTCCCGGCCAGCAGGGGGTGCTGTTCTATGGGTTTCAATGGGTTTCAAATTGGTTTCTATGTTGTAATGTCAGCTCCCGGCCAGCAGGGGGCGCCATTACATGGGTTTCAATGGGTTTCTATGTTGTAATGTCACCTCCCGACCACCAGGGGGCGCTGTTATATGGGATTCAATGGCTTTCAATGGGTTTCTATGTTGTAATGTCACCTCCCGACCACCAGGGGGCGTTGTTCTATGGGTTTCAATGGGTTTCTATGGGTTGTAATGTCACCTCCCCGCCACCGGGGGTCGCTGTTCTATGGGTTTCAATGGGTTTCTATGGATTTCAATGGGTTGTAATGTCACCTCCCGACCACCAGGTTGCGCCGTTCTATGGGTTTCTATGGGGTTCTATATAAACCCGTTGTAATGTCACCTCCCGGCCACCAGGGGGCGCTGTTCTATGGGTTTCAATGGGTTTCAATGGGTTTCAATGTGTTTCTATGGGGTTGTAATGTCACCTCCTGGCCAGCAGGGGGCGCTGTTCTATGGGTTTCTATGGGGTTCAGTGTTGTAATGTCACCTCCCGGCCATTAGGAGGCGCCGTTGCGTTGCCTGTGGCCTCATCCTGCCATAGAGATCCAGGCTGAAGATGGCGCCGGCGCTGGCCAAGATGGAGGCGAGGGACGACATGAGGGCGGCCAGCACCACGGACAGCATCAGGCCGCGGAGACCTGATTAAAGGTAATTTATGCTAATTTATGGTAATTTATGGTAATTTGGGTACTGGGTAATGGGCCTCAGGGCTCATTAGAGACATGGGGGGGGTAATTAGGGGGTTGGTTGGAGGTAATTGGTGTTAATGAGCCCCATAGAGAAACATAGAGACCAATAGGCCCCATAGAGAACAATAGACCCTATAGAGACCCCATAGAGACCCATAGGGACCCACAGAGACCCCATAGAGACCCATAGAGACCCATAGGGACCCACAGACCCCATAGAGACCAATAGACCCCATAGAGACCCATAGAGACCCATAGAGACCCATAGGGACCCATAGACCCCATAGAGACCCCATAGAGACCCCATAGAGACCAATAGACCCCATAGAGACCCCATAGAGACCCATTGAGACCCCATAGAGACCAATAGACCCTATAGAGACCCCATAGAGACACATAGAAACCCCATAGAGACCCATAGGGACCCATAGAGACCTATAGGGACCCATAGAGACCCCATAGAGACCCATAGAGACCCATAGAAACCCCATAGAGACACACAGACCCCATAGAAACCCCATAGAGACCCATAGAGACCCATAGACCCCATAGAGACCCATAGACCCCATAGAGACCTATAGAACGTCATAGAGACCCCATAGAGACCCATAGACCCTATAGAGACCAATAGTGACCCATAGAGCCCCATAGACCCCATAGAGACCCCATAGACCCCACAGAGCCCAATAGAGTCCTATAGAAACCAATAGACCCCATATAGACCCTATATAGACCCCATAGACCCCATAACCCCATAGACCCCATAACCTCGTACCGGGGGGCAGCAGCTCCACCACGAGTTTGGGGTACGCGACGTTGGAGCACCCGGCCGCGATCCCACAAGCGCGACGACACGAGGCCGCGTCGGGGCAGGCAACCACCTCTATAGGGGATTGTATGGGATAATATAGGGTTATAGGGGGTTATAGGGGATTGTATGGGGTTATATGGGGTTATAGGGGGTCTATGGGGTCCTGTGGGTGTTATTACATCCAGTGGCCACCAGGTGGCGCTGTGGAGTGATGGGCTCTATGGGTGTAGTTACATGCAGTGGCCACCAGGGGGCGCTGTGGGGTCTTATGGGGTTATATGGGATCTATGGGGTTATAGGGGATTATATTGGGTTATATGGGGTTATAGGGGATTGTATGGGGTTATATGGGTTCCTATGGGGTTCTATGGGTTTCTATGGGGTTATATGGGGTTCTATGGGACTATATGGGTTTCTATGGGGTCCTATGTGGTTATATGTGTTTCTATGGGTTTCTATAGGGTTTCAATAGGGTTTCTATAGGGTTTCAATAGGGTTTCTATAGGTTTAGGGTCCATACCGGGGTAGAGCAGCCTGGCCGCCATCCCGGGCAGCACCATGAGGAACATGGGCAGCACCTTGAGGTACCCGCACAGCACACAGCCCCCACGGACGTGGGTCAGAGAGCGGCCCGACAGGCAGCGCTGCACGATCACCTGCACCCATAGAACCCCATATAATCCCATATAATACCATATAACCCCATAGAACCCCATAGGGTCACATAGAGTCACATAGAACCCCATAGAATCCCACCCGACAGGCAGCGCTGCACGATCACCTGCACCCATAGAACCCCATAGGGTCATATATAACCCCATAGAATCCCATAGGGTCATATAGAACCCCATAGAACCCCATAGAGTCATATAGAACCCCATAGAGTCATATATAACCCCATAGAACCCCATAGGGTCATATAGAACCCCATAGAACCCCATATAACCCCCATAATCCCATATAACCCCCATAATCCCATATAACCCCATATAACCCCCATAATCCCATAGAATCCCACCCGACAGGCAGCGCTGCACGATCACCCCATAACAACCCCATAGGGGCACATAGAGTCACATAGAGTTACATAGAACCCCCCATAATCCCATATAACCCCATAGAATCCCATAGAAACACATAGAATCCCATATAACCCCATAGAATCCCATAGAATCCCATATAACCCCATATACCCCCATATAACCCCATATCCCCCCATATCCCCCCATATAACCCCATATAACCCCATATAACCCCATATAACCCCATATACCCCCATACAATCCCCTATAACCCCATATAACCCCATATAACCCCATATAACCCCATATATCCCCATATAACCCCATATACCCCCATATAACCCCATATAACCCTATACAACCCCATATAACCCCATAAGACCCCACAGCGCCCCCTGGTGGCCGCTGGATGTAACTACACCCATAGAGCCCATCACTCCACAGCGCCCCCTGGTGGCCATTGCATGTAACTACACCCATAGAGCCCATCACTCCACAGCGCCCCCTGGTGGCCACTGGGTATAATAACACCCACAGGACCCCATAGACCCCATATAACCCCATAGATCCCATATAACCCCCATACAATCCCATATAACCCCATAAATCCCATATAACCCCATAGATCCCATATAACCCCATATAACCCCATATAACCCCATATAACCCCATATAACCCCATATAACCCCATATACCTGGTCCGTACACCAGTACCATCCCGCCGTCGCCCCTAATCCCAGTAACATCCCTGGCCATGGCAGGTCGCCCCCTGGGGGTCGCAGCAGTTTTAGGGCCTGGTCCCTTATGGGGCAGCGACGGGTTGTGGGGGGCAGAGACAGCGGGAAGCGATGGAACAGGGCCGGGATCCCACCAACGGCCCTAAGAGCTGTGGGATATATGGGATTAATAGGGTTATATGGGGTTATATGGGATATATGGGGTTATATGGGGTTATATAGGGTTATATGGGGTTATATGGGATATATGGGGTTATATGGGTTATATGGGGTTATATGGAATATATGGGGTTATATGGGATATATGGGATGTATGGGATATATGGGGTTATATGGGGTTATATGGGTGTTATTACATGCAGTGGCCACCAGGGGGCGCTGTGGGGTCTTATGGGATTATATGGGATATATGGGGTTATATGGGGTTATATGGGTTATATGGGGTTATATGGGGTTATATGGGATACATGGGGTTATATGGGGGTATATGGGATATATGGGATATATGGGGTTATATGGGGTTCTATGGGTGTAGTTACATGCCTTGGCCACCAGGTGGCGCTGTGGAGTGATGGGCTCTATGGGTGTAGTTACATGCAGTGGCCACCAGGGGGCGCTGTGGGGTTTTATGGGGTTATATGGGATCTATGGGGTTATAGGGGGTTATAGGGGATATATGGGATATATGGGATATATGGGGTTATATGGGATATATGGGGTTATATGGGGTTATATGGGATTACGGGGAATTATAGGGGATTATATGGGATTATGGGATTATATGGGATTAGGGGGGATTATAAGGGGTTATATGGAATTATATGGGATTATATGGGGTTATAGGGGGTTATATGGGATTCTATGGGATTCTATGGGATTCTATGGGATTCTATGGGGTACGCACCGTATCCCGCTAACACGGAGGCTCCCCCCACCATGACGGCGCTCTGCACCATGTCGGCGAACATCAGCGCCGTCATCCCCCCTGATATAGGGACAGTATGGACCTATAGGGCCCCATACACCCTATAGGGCCCCATAGATCCCAATAGGGCCCCATAGACCCTATAGGGCCCCATAGATCCCAATAGGGCCCCATTGATCCCAATAGGGCCCCATAAACCCTATAGGGCCCCATAGACCCTATATGGCCCCATAGACCCCAATAGGGCCCCATAGATCCCAATAGGGCCCCATGGACCCTATATGGCCCCATAGATCCCAATAGGGCCCCATGGACCCTATATGGCCCCATAGATCCCAATAGGGCCCCATAGATCCCAATATGGCCCCCAGTGATCCCATTGGTTCCAATATGGCCCCATTGATCCCAATATGGCCCCATTGATCCCATTGATCCCAATATGGCCCCATTGATCCCATAGATCCCAATAGGGCCCCCATTGATCCCATTGATCCCAATATGGCCCCCATTGATCCCAATGATCCCAATATGGCCCCCATTGCCCCTATAGGGCCCCCATTGATCCCATTGATCCCAATATGGCCCCATTGATCCCATTGATCCCATTGATCCCATTGATCCCATTGCCCCTATAGGGCCCCCATTGATCCCATAGCCCCTATAGGGCCCCCATAGGGCCCCATACACCCTATAGGGCCCCATAGATCCCAATAGGGCCCCATAGCCCCTATAGGGCCCCCATTGATACCGGTGATGGTGTATAGGGCCGTGACCCCCAGCAGCTCCCCCACGGCCCCATAGAGCTCCCATTGATCCCATAGCCCCTATAGGGCCCCCATAGCCCCTATTAGGGTCCCCATTGATCCCATAGCCCCTATAGGGCCCCCATAGCCCCTATATGGACCCCATTGATACCGGTGATGGTGTATAGGGCCGTGACCCCCAGCAGCGCCCCCACGGCCCCATAGAGCTCCCAGCCCAGCGCGGCCTGTAGGAACACGGCGCCAGAGAACAGGTCAACCTGCATTGACAACAGCGACACCGTGTGGCCATGTCAGGTATTGCAACTGCCCATAGACAGCAATGAGTTATTGCGACTAATAGACCTGCATTGACAACAGCGACACCGTGTGGCCATGTCAGGTATTGCAACTGCCCATAGACAGCAATGAGTTATTGCTGCTAATAGACCTGCATTGACAACAGCGACACCGTGTGGCCATGTCAGGTATTGCAACTGCCCATAGAAAGTAATGGGTTATTGCGACTAATAGACCTGCATTGACAACAGCGACACCGTGTGGCCATGTCAGGTATTGCAACTGCCCATAGACAGCAATGAGTTATTGCGGCTAATAGACCTGCATTGACAACAGCGACACCGTGTGGCCATGTCAGGTATTGCAACTGCCCATAGAAAGTAATGGGTTATTGCGGCTAATAGACCTGCATTGACAACAGCGACACCGTGTGGCCATGTCAGGTATTGCAACTGCCCA
This sequence comes from Coturnix japonica, assembly GCF_054131305.1. Classification (NCBI taxonomy): domain Eukaryota; kingdom Metazoa; phylum Chordata; class Aves; order Galliformes; family Phasianidae; genus Coturnix; species Coturnix japonica. The sequence continues at coordinate 30,880 of NW_028189011.1, read as the reverse complement.
TAGACAGCAATGAGTTATTGCGGCTAATAGACCAGCATTGACAACAGCGACACCGTGTGGCCATGTCAGGTATTGCAACTGCCCATAGAAAGTAATGGGTTATTGCGACTAATAGACCTGCATTGACAACAGCGACACCGTGTGGCCATGTCAGGTATTGCAACTGCCCATAGAAAGTAATGGGTTATTGCGGCTAATAGACCTGCATTGACAACAGCGACACCGTGTGGCCATGTGAGGTATTGCAACTGCCCATAGACAGCAATGAGTTATTGCCGCTAATAGACCTGCATTGACAACAGCGACACCGTGTGGCCATGTCAGGTATTGCAACTGCCCATAGACAGCAATGAGTTATTGCGGCTAATAGACCTGCATTGACAACAGCGACACCGTGTGGCCATGTCAGGTATTGCAACTGCTCATAGAGACCCATAGAAATACATGGAGCCGTATTGCGACTAATAGACAGCAGCGACATCTAGTGGCAGGGAGTGGTATTGCAACTAATAGAGACCCCATAGAGATCCATAGGGACACATAGAGACCCCATAGAGCCCCACAGTGCCCCATAGAGACCCTATAACCCCAATAGAGACCTCATAGAGATCCGTAGAGACCCCATAGAGACCCATAGAGACACTCAGACGCCATAGAGACCCATAGAGACCCCATAGAGACCCATAGCGCCCCATAGAGACCCCATAGCGCCCCATCTCCCCCCATAGGACCCCCATACGACCCCATAGAGACCCATAGAGACCCCATAGAGACCCATAGAGACCCCATAGAGACCCATAGCGCCCCATAGAGACCCATAGCGCCCCATAGATTACAGAGATCTTGGTGGTGACGTAGAGCAGCAGCGATAGGGCCGACAGACACATAGACCCCATAGACCCCATAGAGACCCCATAGAGACCCCATAGAGCCCCATAGAGACCCCATAGAGACCCCATAGAGCCCCATAGCGCCCCATAGCGCCCCATAGAGACCCCATAGAGACCCATAGGGACCCATAGACACCATACAGACCCATAGAGACTTGTAGAGACACCATAGAGACACATAGAGATCCATAGACCCCATAGAGGCCCCATAGCGCCCCATAGAGACCCATAGCGCCCCATAGAGCCCCATAGATTACTGAGATCTTGGTGGTGACGTAGAGCAGCAGCGATAGGGCCGACAGACACATAGACCCCATAGAGCCCCATAGAGACCCCATAGAGCCCCATAGAGCCCCATAGAGACCCCATAGAGCCCCATAGCGCCCCATAGAGCCCCATAGCGCCCCATAGCACCCCATAGCGCCCCATAGATTACAGAGATCTTGGTGGTGACGTAGAGCAGCAGCGATAGGGCCGACAGACACATAGACCCCATAGAGCCCCATAGAGCCCCATAGAGACCCCATAGAGCCCCATAGCACCCCATAGAGCCCCATAGAGCCCCATAGCGCCCCATAGAGCCCCATAGATTACTGAGATCTTGGTGGTGACGTAGAGCAGCAGTGATAGGGCCGACAGACACATAGACCCCATAGAGCCCCATAGAGACCCCATAGCGCCCCATAGCGCCCCATAGAGACCCCATAGAGCCCCATAGCGTCCCATAGAGCCCCATAGAGACCCATAGAGCCCCATAGCGTCCCATAGAGCCCCATAGCGCCCCATAGAGCCCCATAGATTACTGAGATCTTGGTGGTGACGTAGAGCAGCAGCGATAGGGCCGACAGACACATAGACCCCATAGAGCCCCATAGAGACCCCATAGCGCCCCATAGAGCCCCATAGCGCCCCATAGAGCCCCATAGAGCCCCATAGAGCCCCATAGCGCCCCATAGAGACCCCATAGTGCCCCATAGAGACCCCATAGCACCCCATAGAGCCCCATAGAGACCCCATAGAGACCCCATAGACCCCATAGAGCCCCATAGCACCCCATCTCCCCCCATAGGACCCCCATACGACCCCATAGAGCCCCATAGGACCCCCATACGACCCCATAGAGCCCCATAGAGACCCCATAGCGCCCCATAGAGACCCATAGCGCCCCATAGAGCCCCATAGCGCCCCATAGAGCCCCATAGATTACAGAGATCTTGGTGGTGACGTAGAGCAGCAGCGATAGGGCCGACAGACACAGTTGGATCCGGGTCCCCCCAAATCTCTTCCGAAGATATTGGGGCATCGTGGTCACCTATGGGGTCATTGTGACGTCATAATGGGGGTCGTTGTGACGTCATAATGGGGGTCGTTGTGACGTCATAATGGGGGTGATTGTGACGTCACTGTGGACTCACCCCCGCCCTCATGTAGATGGGGACGAAGACCCAGCCCAGCAGCAGCACCATGAACATGGCCTGTATGGGATATAGGGGGGGATATGGGGCTGGGATGTGGGGCTGGGATGTGGGGCTGGGGATATAGGGGGGGATATGGGGTGGGATATGGGGTATGGGGTGGGATATAGGGTGGGATATAGGGTGGGATATGGGGCTGGGATGTGGGGCTGGGGATATAGGGGGGGATATGGGGTGGGATATAGGATATAGGGGGGGATATGGGGTGGGATATGGGATATGGGGGGGATATGGGGCTGGGATGTGGGGCTGGGGATATAGGGGGGGATATGGGGTGGGGATATGGGATATGGGGTGGGATATGGGATATAGGGGGGGATATGGGGGGGGGTATGGGGTGGGATATGGGATATGGGGTGGGGATATAGGGTGGGATATAGGATATGGGGTGGGATATGGGATATGGGGTGGGATATGGGATATGGGGTGGGATATGGGGTGGGGATATGGGATATGGGGTGGGATATGGGATATGGGGTGGGATATGGGATATAGGGGGGGATATGGGGTGGGATATGGGGCTGGGATGTGGGGCTGGGGATATAGGGGGGGATATGGGGTGGGGATATGGGATATGGGGTGGGATATGGGGTCGGATATGGGATATAGGGTGGGATATAGGGTGGGGATATGGGATATGTGGGGGGATATGGGATATGGGGTGGGATATGGGGTGGGATATGGGATATGGGGTGGGATATGGGATATGTGGGGGGATATGGGGTGGGGATATGGGATATGGGGTGGGATATGGGGTGGGATATAGGATATGGGGTGGGATATGGGATATGGGGTGGGATATGGGGTGGGATATGGGGCTGGGATGTGGGGCTGGGGATATAGGGTGGGATATGGGGTGGGATATGGGATATGGGGTGGGATATGGGGTGGGATATGGGGTATGGGGTGGGATATGGGGCTGGGATGTGGGGCTGGGGATATAGGGTGGGATATGGGATATGGGGTGGGGATATAGGATATAGGGTGGGATATAGGGTGGGATATGGGGAGGGATATAGGGAGGGGATATGGGGCTGGGATAGGGGATGTTTCTATGGGTCGCTATGGGGTGTCTATGGGTCCCTATGGGGTCCCTATGGGTCCCTATGGGGTGTCAATGGGTTCCTATGGGGTGTCAATGGGTCCCTATGGGGTTCCTATGAGTCTCTATGGTTCCCTATGGGTCCCAGTGTGTGTCTGTGGGTTTCTATGTGTCTCTATGGTTTTCTATGGGGTCCCTATGGGGCTCTATGGGGTGTCAGTGTCTTGCTATGGGGCAGCCCCACATGCCACTCGAATCCTCCCACGGCGCTATGGGACTCTATGGGGTCCCTATGTGTTCCTATGTGTCTCTATGTGTCTCTATGGGGTCCCTATGTGTCTCTATGTGACCCTATGGGTTTCTATGGGGTCCCTATGGGTCCCTATGGGTCCCAATCTATGGGGCAGCCCCACATGCCACTCGAATCCTCCCACGGCGATCCCAGAAGCCGCAGCCGTCCCGGCCAATCCCACAAAGTGCCCAGAGCCGATATTGGATGCGAACAGCGACGAGCCCACCTGGAACAGCCCCATAGAGACACATAGAGACCCCATAGGGACACATAGAGACCCATAGAGACACATAGAGACCCATAGAGACACATAGAAACCCCATAGAGACCCATAGAGACACATAGAGACACATAGAGACACATAGAGACACATAGAACCCCATAGAGACACATAGAGACACATAGAGACACATAGAGACACATAGGGACCCCATAGAACCACATAGAAACTCCATAGAACCCCATAGAGACCCATAGAACCACATAGAGACCCATAGAGACACATAGAGACCCCATAGAAACCCCATAGAACCCCATAGAGACCCCATAGAGACCCATAGAGACCCATAGAGACCCATAGAGACACATAGAACCACATAGAGACCCCATAGAGACCCATAGAGACCCCATAGACACACATAGAAACCCCATAGAGACCCATAGAGAACCATAGGGACCCATAGAGACCCATAGAGACCCCACATAGAGACCCATAGAGACCCATAGGGACCCATAGAACCCCATAGAAACCCCATAGAACCCCATAGAGACCCACAGAGACCCATAGAACCCCATAGAAACCCATAGAAACCCATAGAGACCCATAGAGACCCACAGAACCCCATAGAACCCCATAGAGACCCATAGAGAGAGACCCATAGAACCCCATAGAGACCCATAGAGACACATAGAACCCCATAGAGACCCCATAGAGACACATAGAGACCAATAGAGACCCCATAGAGACACATAGGGACCCCATAGAGACCCATAGAGACCCATAGAGACCCCATAGAAACACATAGAAACCCCATAGAGACCCATAGAGACACATAGAGACCCATAGAGACCCATAGAGACCCCATAGAACCCTGTAGAGACCCATAGAGACCCATAGTGACCCATAGAGACCCCATAGAGACCCATAGAGAACCATAGGGACCCATAGAGACCCATAGAGACCAATAGAGACCCATAGAGAACCATAGAGACCCATAGAACCCCATAGAAACCCCATAGAACCCCATAGAGACCCATAGAGACTCATAGAGACCCCATAGAGACCCACAGAGACCCCATAGAGACCCATAGAGACCCATAGAGACCCCATAGAACCCCGTAGAGCCCCATAGCGCCCCACAGTGCCCCATAGAACCCCATAGTGCCCCATAGCGCCCCATAGCACCCCATAGCGCCCCATAGCACCCCATAGCACCCCATAGCGCCCCATAGAACCCCATAGCGCCCCATAGCGCCCCATAGCGCCCCATAGCACCCCATAGAGCCCCATAGCTCCCCATAGAGCCCCATAGCGCCCCATAGCACTCCATAGCGCCCCATAGCTCCCCATAGTGCCCCATAGCGCCCCATAGCGCCCCATAGCGCCCCATAGAGCCCCATAGCACCCCATAGCACCCCATAGAGCCCCATAGCGCCCCATAGAGACCCATAGTGCCCCATAGTGCCCCATAGCGCCCCATAGTGCCCCATAGCACCCCATAGCGCCCCATAGAACCCCATAGCGCCCCATAGAGCCCCATAGCGTCCCATAGAGCCCCATAGCGCCCCATAGAGCCCCATAGCGCCCCATAGCACCCCATAGAGCCCCATAGCGCCCCATAGCACCCCATAGCACCCCATAGCGCCCCATAGCGCCCCATAGCGCCCCATAGCACCCCATAGAGCCCCATAGCTCCCCATAGAGCCCCATAGCGCCCCATAGCACCCCATAGCGCCCCATAGCTCCCCATAGTGCCCCATAGCGCCCCATAGCGCCCCATAGCGCCCCATAGAGCCCCATAGCACCCCATAGCACCCCATAGAGCCCCATAGCGCCCCATAGAGACCCATAGTGCCCCATAGTGCCCCATAGCGCCCCATAGTGCCCCATAGCACCCCATAGCGCCCCATAGAACCCCATAGCGCCCCATAGAGCCCCATAGCGTCCCATAGAGCCCCATAGCGCCCCATAGAGCCCCATAGCGCCCCATAGCACCCCATAGAGCCCCATAGCGCTCCATAGCGCCCCATAGAGCCCCATAGCACCCCATAGCTCCCCATAGTGCCCCATAGCACCCCATAGCGCCCCATAGCGCCCCATAGCGCCCCATGGTCACTCACCACGGCCCATCCCATTTTCCTCCCGGCCAGGAAATACCCGGTAACGGAACTGCGGGAACTGCGGCGTAAGGACTGAACCGGGACGGACCAGTAAGAACCAGTATAGACCAGTATAAACCAGTATGGACCAGTATGGACCAGTATAAACCAGTACGGACCAGTATGGACCAGTATGGACCAGTATGGACCAGTATGGACCAGTATAAACCAGTATGGACCAGTATAGACCAGTATGGACCAGTATGGACCAGTACGGACCAGTATAGACCAGTATGGACCAGTATGGACCAGTATGAACCAGTATGAACCAGTATAGACCAGTATGGACCAGTATAAACCAGTATGGACCAGTATGGACCAGTATAAACCAGTATGGACCAGTATAAACCAGTATGGAGCAGTATGGACCAGTATGGACCAGTATAAACCAGTATGGACCAGTATGGACCAGTATAAACCAGTATGGACCAGTATAAACCAGTATGGAGCAGTATGGACCAGTATGGACCAGTATGGACCAGTATAAACCAGTATGGAGCAGTATGAAGCAGTATGGACCAGTATGGACCAGTATGGACCAGTATGGACCAGTATAAACCAGTATGGACACGTAAGGACCAGTATGAACCAGTATGGACCAGTATAAACCAGTATGGATCAGTATGGACCAGTATGAACCAGTATGAACCAGTATGGACCGGTATGACCCATAGAACCCCATAGTGCCCCATAGACACCCCATAGAGACCCACAGCGCCCCATAGAGACCCATAGGGCCCCATAGAGCCCCATAGCGACCCACAGCAACCCCATAGAGACCCATAACGCCCCATAGAGCCCCACAGCGCCCCATAGAGACCCATAGGGCCCCATAGAGACTCATAGAGCCCCATAGCAACCCATAGAGACCCATAGCGCCCCATAGAGCCTCATAGAGCCCCATAGCACCCCATAGAGACCCATAGGACCCCATAGAGCCCCATAGCACCCCATAGAGACCCCATAGCGCCCCATAGTGCCCCATAGAGCCCCACATGCCCCACTGCCCCACTGACCCCCCTGCCCTCCGTCTCCCCCCCATAGGGAATGATTAACACCCCCCCCCAGCCGTGGGTCAGGGGTTGAACAAACAACTCAAGTGTGGGGCGGGGGGGGGGCGGCACTTGGGGGTCCCATGGGGCACTTATGGGGCACTTATGGGTCCCACCCCGCACTTATGGGTCCCAGGGGTCCACTTATGGGTCCCACCCCATAACTTATGGGTCCCAGATGTCCCCTGAAGGCTCCCACCCCCCACTTGTGGGTCCCACCCCCCACTTATGGGTCCCACCCCGCACTTATGGGTCCCACCCCCCACTTATGGGTCCCTAAGGTTCACTTATGGGTCCCACCCCACACTTATAGGTCCCATCCCGCACTTATGGGTCCCACCCCACACTTATGGGTCCCACCCCCCAACTTATGGGTCCTACCCCCCACTTATGGCTCCCACCCCCCACTTGTGGGTCCCACCGCACTTATGGGTCCCACCCCACACTTATGGGTCCCACCCCACACTTACGGGTCCCACCCCACACTTGTGGGTCCCACCCCAGACTTATGGGTCCCAAAGGTTCACTTATGGGTCCTACCCCCCACTTATGGCTCCCACCCCCCACTTGTGGGTCCCACCCCACACTTATGGGTCCCAAAGGTTCACTTATGGGTCCCACCCCCCACTTATGGGTCCTACCCCCCACTTATGGGTCCCAAAGGTTCACTTATGGGTCCTACCCCACACTTATGGGTCCCAAAGGTTCACTTATGGGTCCCACCCCCCACTTATGGCTCCCACCCCACACTTGTGGGTCTCACCCCACACTTATGGGTCCCACCCCCCAACTTATGGGTCCCACCCCCCACTTATGGGTCCCAAAGGTTCACTTATGGGTCCTACCCCCCACTTATGGGTCCCAAAGGTTCACTTATGGGTCCCACCCCCCACTTATAGGTCCCAAAGGTTCACTTATGGGTCCCACCCCCCACTTATGGGTCCCACCCCCCACTTATGGGTCCCACCCCACACTTATGGGTCCCACCCCCCACTTATGGGTCCTACCCCCCACTTATGGCTCCCACCCCCCACTTATGGCTCCCACCCCCCACTTATGGCTCCCACCCCACACTTGTGGGTCCTACCCCATAACTTATGGGTCCTACCCCCCACTTATGGGTCCCAAAGGTTCACTTATGGGTCCTACCCCCCACTTATAGGTCCCAAAGGTTCACTTATGGGTCCCACCCCCCACTTATGGGTCCTACCCCCCACTTATGGGTCCCACCCCCCACTTATGGGTCCCAAAGGTTCACTTATGGGTCCCACCCCCCACTTGTGGGTCCCACCCCACACTTATGGGTCCCACCCCCCACTTATGGGTCCTTACCCACAGCCCCACAGCGAAGACGCAGAGGAAATACCCCCCCAGGACCCCCAAGTCCCAGGGATCGACGGTGGCGGCCATGATGGAGCTGTGCCCCACAGCTCTGCCCCACAGCTCTGATATAGGGCAGGGGGGCGGCTGTGGGGCTGGAGCTCCGCCCCATAACTAGGGACGGTTCAGTGCCCCACAGAAATGTGGGGGCGGATGGGGACAGTGGGGCCCCATAGGGACACACAGGGACCCATAGAGACCCATAGGGGACCCATAGTGACACAGAGACCCATAGGGACCCCATAGGGACCCACAAGGACCCATAGAGGCTCTATAGGGACCCACAGGGACCCATAGAGACCCATACAGACCCCATAGGGACACACAGAGACCCCATAGGGACCCATAGAGCCCCATAGGGACACATAGGGACACACAGTGACCCATAGAGACACATAGGGACCCATATAGACCCCATTGGGACCCATAGAGGCCCATAGAGACCCCATAGGGACCCATAGGGACCCACAGAGACCCATAGAGGCCCCATAGAGACCCATGAGAACCCATAGAGACCCCATAGGGATCCATAGAAACCCCATAGAGACCCTTAGGGACCCATAGAGACCCCATAGGGACCCCACAGGGACCCATAGAGACACAAAGAGACCCCATAGAGACCCATAGGGACACTATAGGGACCCATAGAGACCCCATAGGGACCCCATAGCGACCCATAGGGACACATAGAGACCCATAGGGACCCCATAGAGACACATAGGGACCCACAAGGACCCACAGAGGCTCTATAGGGACCCACAGAGACCCATAGAGACACATAGGGACCCATATAGACCCCATTGGGACCCATAGAGGCCCATAGAGACCCCATAGGGACCCACAGGGACCCATAGAGACCCATAGGGACCCATACAGACCCCATAGGGACACACAGAGACCCCATAGGGACCCATAGAGCCCCATAGGGACACATAGGGACACACAGTGACCCATATAGACCCCATAGGGACCCACAGAGACCCATAGGGACCCACAGAGACCCATAGAGGCCTCATAGAGACCCATAGAGACCCATAGGGACCCCATAGGGACCCACAGAGGCCCCATAGAGACCCACAGAGACCCATAGGGACCCCATAGGGACCCACAGAGACCCATAGAGGCCCCATAAAGATCCATGGGAACCCATAGAGACCCCATAGGGACACATAGAGACCCATAAGGACCCATAGGGACCCTATAGAGACCCATAGAGACCCTATAGGGCCCCATAGCACCCCACAGAGCCCCATTGTAACCCCATGTTAGACGTCATGGGACGGACAAGGGACACACAGAGACGGGAGTCAGTCAGTAAACGGCTTTAATGGGGTCGGGGGCACATAGAGACCCCATAGAGACCCATAGGAACCCCATAGAGACCCATTGGAACCCATAGGGACCCATAGGGACCCCATAGAGACCCATAGGGACCCCATAGAGACCCATAGGGACCCCATAGAGAACAGTAGAGCGCCCCCTAGCGGCTCGGAGGTCTCATTGTAACCCATAAGGATTAATAGGGAACCGTAGAGACCCCATAGAGACCCCATAGACCCCATAGACACCCCATAACCCCCTGTATAGACCCTAGGGACCCCATAGAGACCCCATAGAGCCCTGAATCTGCCCCACAGCCCTCTGAGACCCCATAGGGACCCATAGAGACCCCATAGGGACTCTATAGAGACCCATAGAGACCCCCAATAAATAGACCCAATAAATACCCCAATAAATACCCTATAAATACCCTAATAAATTAAATACCCCAATAAATACCCCAATAAATACCCCATAAACCCCATAAATACCCTAATAAATTAAATACCCCATAAATACCCCATAAATACCCCAATAAATACCCCATAAACCCCATAAGCTCAGGGTGGCCGCGGTGGTTGTGGGGTGAGCAGCCTCCAGACCCCATAGACCCCATAAGGACCCACAGAGACCCCATAGGGACCCATAGAGACCCCATAGAGACCGATAGAGACCCCATAGAGACCCATAGACACCCCATAGACCCCATAGAGGCCCCATAGACCCCACAGACCCCATAGAGACCCCAAGACCCTTATAGAGCCCCCATAGAGACCCCATAGCAACCCATAGGGACCCCACAACCCCCATAAACCCCATAGAGACCCCATAGAGCCCTCAATCGGCCCCACAGCCCTCTAAGACCCCATAGGGACCCATAGAGACCCCATAGAGGCCCCATAGACCCCATAAAGACCCCATAGGGACCCCATATACCTCATAGAGACCCACAGAGACCCCATAGAGACCCACAGAGACCCCAGACCCCATTGTTACCCATAGAAACCCCATAGACCCCATAGAGACCCAATAAATCCCCTAATAAATTAAATACCCCATAAATACCCCATAAATCCCCCATAACCGCCATGGGCTCAGGGTGGCCGCGGTGGTTGTGGGGCGAGCAGCCTCCAGGCCCCCCGGCACAACAGCCCGAACCAATAGAGACCCCATAGACCCCATAGAGACCCCATAGAGACCCTATAGAGACCCCCATAGAGACCCCCATAGAGACCCCCATAGACCCCTATAGAGCCCCCATAGACCCCATAGACACCCCATAGACACCCCAAGACCCCTATAGAGCCCCCATAGAGACCCATAGAGACCCCACAGACCCCATAGAGACCCCATAGACCTCATAGAGACCCCACAACCCCCATAGAGACCCAATAGACCCCATAGAGACCCCATAGACCCCATAGAGACCCCATAGAGACCCCAAGACCCCCATAGAGACCCCATAGACCTCATAGAGACCCCAAGACCCCTATAGAGCCCCCATAGAGACCCCATAGAGACCCCACAACCCCCATAGAGACCCAATAGACCCCATAGACCCCATAGAGACCCCATAGGGACCCCATATACCCCATAGAGACCCACAGAGACCCCATAGACCCCAAGACCCCTCATAGAGACCCATAGAGACATCAGTGCCCCATAGAGACCCCATAGAAACCCCATAGACCCCACAGAGCCCCAATAAATCCCCTAATAAATTAAATACCCCAATAAATACCCCCTAAATCCCCTATAACCCCCATAGGCTCAGGGTGGCCGCGGTGGTTGTGGGGCGAGCAGCCTCCAGGCCCCCCGGCACAACAGCCCGAACCAATAGAGACCCCATAGACCCCATAGAGACCCAATAGACCCCATAGAGACCCAATAGACCCCATAGAGAACCCATAGACCCCATAGAGAACCCATAGACCCCATAGAGAACCCATAGAGCCCCCATAGAGACCCATAAAAACTCCATGACCCCCATAGACACCCACAGAGACCCATAGAGCCCCATATACCCCATAGAGACCCCATAGACCCCATAGAGAACCATAGAGACCCCATAGACCCCCATAGAGACCCATAGAGACATCAGTGCCCCATAGAGACCCATAGAGACCCCACAGACCCCATTGTTACCCATAGAAACCCCATAGACCCCATAGAGACCCCATAAATCCCCTAATAAATTAAATACCCCAATAAATACCCCATAAACCCCCTAAATCCCCTATAAATCCCCCATAAGCTCAGGGTGGCCGCGGTGGTTGTGGGGCGAGCAGCTTCCAGGCCCCCCGGCACAACAGCCCGAACCAATAGAGACCCCATAGACCCCATAGAGACCCCATAGACACCCCATAGGGACCCCTATAGAGCCCCCATAGAGACCCATAGACCACATAGAGACCCCATAGACCCCATAGAGACCCCACAGACCCCTATAGAGCCCCCACAGAGACCCCATAGAGACCCATAGACCCCATAGAGACCCCATAGACCTCATAAAGACCCCATAGAGACCCCATAGAGACCCCAAGACCCCTATAGAGCCCCCATAGAGACCCATAGAGACCCCACAACCCCCATAGAGACCCCATAGACCCCTATAGTGTCCCCATAGAGACCCCAGAACCCCCTGTATAGACCCTAGGGACCCCATAGAGACCCCATAGAAACCCCATAGAGACCCCATAGAGACCCCATGACCCCTATAGAGCCCCCATAGAGACCCCATAGACCCCATAGACCCCACAGAGCCCCAATAAATCCCCTAATAAATTAAATACCCCAATAAATCCCCCATAAACCCCATAACCCCCATAAGCTCAGGGTGGCCGCGGTGGTTGTGGGGCGAGCAGCCTCCAGGCCCCAATACCCCATAGAGACCCATAGAGACCCCATAGAGACCCCACAACCCCCATAGAGACCCCATAAATACCCCATAAATCCCCTATAAATCCCCCATGGGCTCAGGGTGGCCGCGGTGGTTGTGGGGCGAGCAGCCTCCAGGCCCCCCGGCACAACAGCCCGAACCAATAGAGACCCCATAGACACCCCATAGAGACCCATAGACCCCATAGACCCCATAAAGACCCCACAGACCCCATAGAGACCCCATAGACCCCATAAAGACCCCATAGGGACCCCATAGGGACCCCATATACCCCATAGAGACCCCAAGACCCCCATAGAGACCCCATAGAGATCCCATAAGGACCCATAGAGACCCCATAGGGACCCCTATGAGACCCCAAGACCCCTATAGAGCCCCATATACCCCATAGAGACCCCATAGAGACCCCAGAACCCCCTGTATAGACCCTAGGGACCCCATAGAGACCCCATAGACTCCATAGAGACCCATAGACCCTATAGAGACCCCATAGAGACCCCTTAGACCCCACAGAGCCCCAATAAATACCCTAACAAATTAAATACCCCAATAAATACCCCATAAACCCCATAAATCCCCTATAAATCCCCCATGGGCTCAGGGTGGCCGCGGTGGTTGTGGGGCCAGCAGCCTCCAGGGCCCCCGGCACAACAGCCCGAACCAATAGAGACCCCATAGAGACCCTATAGACCCCATAGAGACCCCAGGACCCCATAGAGACCCCATAGACCCCATAGACCCCATAGAGACCCCATAGAGCCCCCATAGAGACCCATAAAGACTCCATGACCCCCATAGACACCCACAGAGACCCATAGAGACCCCATAGACCCCATAGACACCCCATAGACCCCATAGAGACCCCAGGACCCCATAGAGACCCCATAGACACCCCATAGAGACCCATAGGGACCCCTATAGAGCCCCCATAGAGACCCATAGACCCCATAGAGCTCCCATAGAGACCCCATAAAGACCCCATAGACCCCAAAGAGACCCCAAGACCCCTATAGAGACCCCATAGAGACCCATAGACCCCATAGAGACCCCATAGAGACCCCATAGACCCCATAGAGACCCCATAGAGACCCCAGAACCCCCTGTATAGACCTTAGGGACCCCATAGAGACCCATAGAGACATCAGTGCCCCATAGAGACCCCATAGACCCCATAGATTCCATAGAGACCCATAGACCCTATAGAGACCCCATAGACCCCATAGAGACCCCATAGACCCCATAAAGACCCCATAGAGACCCCAAGACCCCTATAGAGCCCCCACAGAGACCCATAGAGACCCCATAGGGACCCCATAGAGACCCCATAGACATCCTATAGAGACCCCAGAACCCCCTGTATAGACCCTAGGGACCCCATAGAGACCCCATAGACCCCATAGACACCCCAAGACCCCTATAGAGCCCACATAGAGACCCATAGAGACCCCATAGAGACCCCACAACCCCCATAGAGACCCCATAGACCCCTATAGTGTCCCCATAGAGACCCCAGAACCCCCTGTATAGACCCTAGAGACCCCATAGAGACCCCATAGACCCCATAGAGACCCCATAAAGACCCCATAGAGACCCCATAGACCCCTATAGAGCCCCCATAGAGACCCACAGACCCCATAGAGACCCATAGAGACCCCATAGAGATCCCATAGACCCTATAAAGACCCATAGAGAACCCATAGAGACCCCATAGACCCCATAGAGACCCCATAAAGACCCCATAGAGACCCCATAGATCCCATAGAAACCCCAGGACTCCTATAGAGCCCCCATAGAGACCCCATAGAGACATCAGTGCCCCATAGAGACCCCATAGACCCCATAGAGACCCATAGAGGGCCAACAGACCCCATAGAGACCCCAAGACCCTCATAGAGACCCATAGAGACATCAGTGCCCCATAGAGACCCCATAGACCCCATAGAGACCCCATAGACCCCATAGAGACCCCAAGACCCCTATAGAACCCCATAGAGACCCATAGAGGCCCCAGGACCCCATAGAGACCCCATAGAGCCCATATAAATCCCCTAATAAATTAAATACCCCATAAATACCCCCTAAATCCCCTATAACCCCCATGGGCTCAGGGTGGCCGCGGTGGTTGTGGGGCCAGCAGCCTCCAGGCCCCCCGGCACAACAGCCCGAACCAATAGAGACCCCATAGACACCCCATAGACCCCATAGAGAACCCATAGACCCCATAGAGACCCACAGAGACCCTATAGAGCCCCCATAGAGACCCATAGAGACCCCATAGAGACACCATAGAGACACCATAGAGACCCCAGGACCCCATAGAGACCCCATAGACACCCCAAGACCCCTATAGAGCCCCCATAGAGACCCATAGAGACCCCACAGACCCCAAGACCCCTACAGTGCCCCCATAGAGACCCATAGAGACCCCAGAACCCCCTGTATAGACCTTAGGGACCCCATAGAGACCCCATAGACCCCATAAAGACCCCATAGAGACCCCATAGAGACCCCAAGACCCCTATAGAGCCCCATATACCCCATAGAGACCCCATAGACCCCATAGAGACCCATAGAGACCCCAAGACCCCCATAGAGACCCATAGAGACATCAGTGCCCCATAGAGACCCATAGAGACCCCACAGACCCCATTGTTACCCATAGAAACCCCATAGACCCCATAGAGACCCCATAAATACCCCAATAAATTAAATACCCCCTAAGTCCCCCATAAGTGTGGGGTGGGCTCAGGGTGGCCGCGGTGGTTGTGGGGCGAGCAGCCTCCAGGCCCCAGTACCCCATAGAGACCCATAGAGACCCCAGGACCCCATAGACCCCATAGAGATCCCATAGACCCTATAAAGACCCATAGAGAACCCATAGACCCCATAGAGACCCCATAAATACCCCATAACCCCCATAACCCCCCATAGGCTCAGGGTGGCCGCGGTGGTTGTGGGGCGAGCAGCCTCCAGGCCCCAATACCCCATAGAGACCCATAGAGACCCCACAGACCCCATTGTTACCCATAGAAACCCCATAGACCCCATAGACCCCAATAAATACCCCAATAAATTAAATCCCCCCTAAATCCCCTATAAATCCCCCATAAGCTCAGGGTGGCCGCGGTGGTTGTGGGGCGAGCAGCCTCCAGGCCCCAGTACCCCATAGAGACCCATAGAGACCCCATAGACCCCATAGAGACCTATGGAAACCCCATAGACCCCATAGAGACCCACAGAGACCCCATAGACCCCATAGAGACCCCATAGAGACCCCAAGACCCCTATAGAGCCCCCATAGAGACCCCATAGACCCCATAGAGACCCCATAGACCCCATAGAGACCCCAAGACCCCTATAGAACCCCATAGAGACCCATAGAGACCCCACAACCCCCATAGAGACCCCATAGACACCACAGAGCCCCAATAAATACCCCATAAACCCCCTAAATCCCCTATAAATCCCCCATAAGCTCAGGGTGGCCGCGGTGGTTGTGGGGCGAGCAGCCTCCAGGGCCCCCGGCACAACAGCCCGAACCAATAGAGACCCCATAGACCCCATAGAGACCCTATAGAGACCCCATAGAGAACCCATAGACCCCATAGAGAACCCATAGACCCCATAGAGACCCCATAGAGACCCATAGAGACTCCATGACCCCCATAGAGACCCATAGAGACCCCATAGAGACCCCAGAACCCCCTGTATAGACCCTAGGGACCCCGTAGAGTCCCCATAGACCCTATAGAGACCCATAGACCCCATAGAGACCCCATAGACCCCCATAGAGAACCCATAGACCCCCATAGAGACCCCACAACCCCCATAGAGACCCAATAGACCCCATAGAGACCCCAAGACCCCCATAGAGACCCCATAGAGACCCCATAGACCCCAAGACCCTCATAGAGACCCATAGACCCCATAGAGATCCCATAGACCCTATAAAGACCCATAGAGAACCCATAGACCCCATAGAGACCCCATAAATACCCCATAACCCCCATAACCCCCATAGGCTCAGGGTGGCCGCGGTGGTTGTGGGGCGAGCAGCCTCCAGGCCCCAGTACCCCATAGAGACCCATAGAAACCCCACAACCCCCATAAATACCCCAATAAATACCCCATAAACCCCCTAAATCCCCTATAAATCCCCCATAGGCTCAGGGTGGCCGCGGTGGTTGTGGGGCGAGCAGCCTCCAGGCCCCCCTGCACAACAGCCCGAACCAATAGAGCTGTGGGGCCAATAGGGCGGCGGCCGCCATGTTGTAGGATCCGGGGATGTGGAACGGGACCCGCCATAGGGGGACCCCAATATGGCGCCCGTAGATCCCATAAAGGAACGGGAACAGGAGGACACGGCAGCACAGGAACGTCAATAGGGTGACGGCACCGTTCAGCTTGTGTAGGGTCGTGTGTTGGCGGCCATACTGCGGGGTATAGGGACGCTATGGGGGCAGCTATGGGGTGGGGGGAGTTATGGGGTCTATGGGGTGGGGGGAGTTATGGGGTCTATGGGGTGGGGGGAGTAATGGGGTCTATGGGGTGGGGGGAGTAATGGGGTCTATGGGGTTGGTTGGGGGTATCTATGGGGTGGGGGGGAGTTATGGGGTGAAGGCATCTATGGGGTGGGGTTGGGGGGAGTTATGGGGTGGGGGGGATCTATGGGGTGGGGGGGTTATGGGGTCTATGGGGTGGGGGGGGAGTTATGGGGTCTATGGGGTTGGGTGGGGGTATCTATGGGGTATGGGGTGGGGGGGGTTGTGGGATCTATGGGGTGGGGGGATCTATGGGGTCTATGGGGTGGGGGGGTTATAGGGTCTATGGGGTTGGGTGGGGGTATCTATGGGGTGGGGGGGTTATGGGGTCTATGGGGTTGGGTGGAGATCTATGGGGTGGTGGGGGATCTATGGGGTGTGGGGGGGTATCTATGGGGTATGGGGTTGGGGGGAGTTATGGGGTCTATGGGGTGGGGGGGGATCTATGGGGTGGGGGGATCTATGGGGTGGGGATGGGGGTGTCTGTGGGGTGGGGTTGGTATCTATGGGGTTGGGGGGGTATCTATGGGGTAAATGGGATTTCTATGGGGTGAATGGGGTTTCTATGGGGTGAACAGGGTTTCTATGGGGTAGATGGGGATTCTATGGGGTAGATGGGGATTCTATGGGGTAGATGGGGATTCTATGGGGTAGATGGGGATTCTATGGGGTAAATGGGATTTCTATGGGGTGAATGGGATTTCTATGGGGTGAATGGGATTCCTATGGGGTGAATGGGATTCCTATGGGGTGAATGGGATTTCTATGGGGTGAATGGGATTTCTATGGGGTGTGTGGGATTTCTATGGGGTAGATGGTGTTTCTATGGGGTGAATAGGGTTTCTATGGGGTGAACGGGATTTCTATGGGGTAGATGGGGTTTCTATGGGGTGAATGGGGTTTCTATGGGGTAAATGGGGTTTCTATGGGGTAAATGGGGTTTCTATGGGGTGTGTGTGATCTATGGGGCACTCACCATGATGAGCACCTTCCCCAGGCACACGAATGGGGTGCTGAGCTCGGCCATGAGCAAACAGCCCAGGAAGAAATCGCCCTTCCCAGCGCGGTACAGCTGCAAACACACCCCATAGAGACACATAGAGACACATAGGGACACATAGAGACACATAGCGACCCTATAGCCCCATAGAGACCCATAGAGACACACACACACCCCATAGTGCCCCATAGAGACCCATAGAGCCCCATAGAGACCCATAGAGCCCCATAGAGACCCATACTGCTCCCATAGTGCCCCATAGGGACCCCATAGAGACCCATACTGACCCCATAGCACCCCATAGACACCCCATAGCACCCCATATCACCCCATAGATCCCTATATGTCCTCACTGTGGCTATAGGGAAGCACACAGTGACCATAGTAACATGGTGCAGCACCATTAACCCCATAGAGCCCCATAGACACCCCATAGAGCCCCATAGAGACCCCATAACCCCATAGAGCCCCATAGCACCCCATAGAGCCCCATAGAGCCCCATAGACACCCCATAGAGCCCCATAGATCCCTATATGTCCTCACCGTGGCTATAGGGAAGCACACAGTGACCATGGTGACGTGGTGCAGCACCATTAACCCCATAGAGCCCCATATCACCCTATATCACCCCATATAACACCCCATATCACCCCATAGAGACCCATATCACCCCATAGAGCCCCATAGACACCCCATAGAGCCCCATAGAGCCCCATAGACACCCCATAGAGCCCCATAGTGCCCCATGCTGCCCCCATAGTGCCCCATAGAGACCCATAGCACCCCACAGAGACCCCATAGAGACCCATACTGACCCCATAGTGCCCCACAGAGACCCATATCACCCCATAGAGCCCCACAGACACCCCATAGAGACCCACAGACACCCCATAGAGACCCCATAGACACCCCATAGACACCCCATAGTACCCCATACTGGCCCCATAGCACCCCATAGTGCCCCATAGAGACCCACATCACCCCATAGAGCCCCATAGAGCCCCATAGACACCCCATAGAGCCCCATAGACACCCCATAGAGCCCCACAGACACCCCATAGACACCCCATAGAGCCCCATAGACACCCCATATCACCCCATAGAGCCCCATATGTCCTCACCGTGGCTATAGGGAAGCAGACAGTGACCACAGTGACGTGGTGCAGCACCATTAACCCCATAGAGCCCCATACTGACCCATAGAGCCCCATAGAGGCCTATAGACACCCCATAGACACCCCATAGACACCCCATAGACACCCCATAGAGACCCATAGTGCCCCATAGAGACCCATAGACACCCCATAGAGACCCATAGACACCCCATAGAGCCCCATAGAGCCCCATAGACACCCCATAGAGACCCATAGACACCCCATAGAGCCCCATAGACACCCCATAGAGCCCCATAGACACCCCATATCACCCCCTATATCTCACCGTGGCTATAGGGAAGCACACAGTGACCATAGTGACGTGGTGCAGCACCATTAACCCCATAGAGCCCCATAGACACCCCATAGAGCCCCATAGACACCCCATAGAGCCCCATAGACACCCCATAGAGCCCCATAGAGACCCATATCACCCCATATAACACCCCATATCACCCCATAGAGACCCATATCACCCCATAGAGCCCCATAGACACCCCTTAGAGCCCCATAGACACCCCATAGAGCCCCATAGACGCCCCATAGAGCCCCATAGATCCCTATATGTACTTACCGTGGCTATAGGGAAGCACACAGTCACCATAGTGAACTGGTGCAGCACCATGAGCCCCATAGTGCCCCATATCACCCCATATAACACCCCATATCACCCCATAGAGACCCATATCACCCCATAGAGACCCATAGAGACCCATATCACCCCATAGACACCCCATAGAGCCCCCATAGAGACCCCATAGAGACCCTATAACACCATAGAGACCCTATAACACCATAGAGACCCCATAGAGACCCATAGAGACCCTATAACCCCATAGAGCCCCATAGACACCCCATAGAGACCCATAGACACCCCATAGAGCCCCACAGACACCCCATAGAGACCCATAGTGCCCCATGCTGCCCCCATAGTGCCCCATAGACACCCCATAGAGCCCCATAGACACCCCATAGACACCCCATAGAGACCCATAGACACCCCATAGAGCCCCACAGACACCCCATAGAGACCCATAGTGCCCCATGCTGCCCCCATAGTGCCCCATAGACACCCCATAGAGCCCCATAGACACCCCATAGAGCCCCATAGAGACCCCATAGAGACCCATACTGCCCCCATAGTGCCCCATAGACACCCCATATCACCCCATATGTCCTCACCGTGGCTATAGGGAAGCACACAGTGACCATGGTGACATGGTGCAGCACCATGAGCCCCATAGACACCCCATAGCACCCCATAGAGCCCCATACTGAGCCCCATAGAGACCCCATAGAGACCCCATAGAGACCCCATAGACACCCCATAGAGACCCCATAGAGACCCCATAGAGACCCCATAGAGACCCCATAGAGCCCCACAGACACCCCATAGAGCCCCATAGACACCTCATAGAGCCCCACATCACCCCATAGAGCCCCATAGGACCCTATACATCCTTATCGTGGCTATAGGGAAGCACACAGTGACCATAGTGACGTGGTGCAGCACCATTAACCCCACAGAGCCCCATACTGACCCACAGAGCCCCATAGACACCCCATAGCACCCCATAGACACCCCATATCACCCCATAGAGCCCCATATCCCCCCATATCACCCCATAGAGCCCTATATCACCCCATATCACCCCCTATATCTCACCGTGGCTATAGGGAAGCACACAGTGACCATAGTGACATGGTGCAGCACCATTAACCCCATAGAGCCCCATAGACACCCCATATAACACCCCATATCACCCCATAGAGACCCCATAGAGCCCCATAGAGCCCCATAGACACGCCATAGACACCCATAGACACCCCATAGACACCCATAGACACCCCATAGAGACCCATAGGGACCCCATAGAGCCCCATAGGGACCCCATAGGGACCCCATAGAGCCCCATAGGGACCCCATAGAGCCCCATAGGGACCCCATAGACTCCCCATAGAGCCCCATAGACACCCCATAGACACCCCATAGAGCCCCATAGACACCCCATAAAGCCCCATAGACACCCCATAGAGCCCCCATAGTGCCCCATAGAGCCCCATAGACACCCCATAGCACCCCATAGAGACCCCATAGCCACCCCATAGAGCCCCATAGACACCCCATAGAGCCCCATAGACACCCCATACTGCCCCCATAGAGCCCCATACTGCCCCCATAGTGCCCCATAGAGACCCCATAGCACCCCATAGACACCCCATAGAGCCCCATAGACACCCCATATCACCCCATAGAGCCCCATAGCACCCCACAGAGCCCCATAGTGCCCCATAGGACCCTATACATCCTCACCGTGGCTATAGGGAAGCACACAGTGACCATGGTGACATGGTGCAGCACCATTAACCCCTCTTTGCGCAGGAAGCTGCCGGTTCCGGTTCCGGTTCCGGTTCCGTTCCTGGTCGGTTCCGGTCGGTTCTTGTGGCCTTTGAGGAGCCGCCGGTTCCGGTGGATCAGGAACATGGCGAATAAATCGTACACGAAGTACGGGACGGCAAATGGGGGGTAAACAGCGGCCAGCCAGTGTCTGTAATAGGGGGATATGGGGGATATGGGGTTATATGGGGTTATATGGGGGGATATGGGGTGTTATATGGGGGTGATATGAGGCAGATATGGGGTCAATATGGGGCTCTATGGGGTGCTATGGGGCTCTATGGGGTCACTATGGGGCTCTATGGGGTGCTATGGGGTCACTATGGGGCAGTTATGGGTCTCTATGGGGTGCTGTGGGGCTCTATGGGGCACTATGGGGCTCTATGTGTCTCTATGGGGCACTATAAGGTCAGCATGGGGCTCTATGGGGTGTTATGGGGTGATATGGGGCTCTATGGGGTCTCTATGGGGCAGTCATGGGGTAATATGTGGGTCTATGGGGCACTATGGGGTCTCTATGGGGTCTCTATGGGGTGATATGGGGGCCCTATGGGGTCTCTATGGGGTCACTATGGGGTCTCTATGGGGCGCTATGGGGTAGGGATCAGGAACATGGCGAATAAATCGTACACGAAGTACGGGACGGCAAATGGGGGGTAAACAGCCGCCAGCCAGTGTCTGCAATGGGAGATATGGGGGATATGGGGTTATATGGGGCTCTATGGGGGGATAGGGGGGGATAGGGGGGGATAGGGAGGGATACAGGGTGTCTATGGGGGGATATGGAGGGATACGGGGGGATACGGGGGGATATGGGGGGATATGGGGGATATGGGGCTCTATGGGGGGATATGGGGGGATATGGGGGGATATGGGGTTATATGGGGGGATATGGGGTTATATGGGGGGATATGGGGTGTCTATGGGGGGATATGGGGGGATATGGGGGGATATATGGGGTTATATGGGGATATATAGGGATATATGGGGGATATATGGGGTTATATGGGGTTATATGGGGTTATATGGGGTTATATGGGGTTATATGGGGTTTATGGGGGGATATGGGGGGATATGGGGGGATATGGGGGGATATGGGGGGGGATGGGGGGGGATGGGGGGGATATGGTGCTCTATGGGGGGATATGGGGTGTCTATGGGGGGATATGGGGTTATATGGGGCAGATATGGGGTGATATGGGGCAGTTATGGGGGGATATGGGGCAGTTATGGGGGGATATGGGGCAGTTATGGGGGGATATGGGGGCATATGGGGGGATATGGGGGGATATGGGGTGTCTATGGGGGGATATGTGGGGATATGGGGTGTCTATGGGGGGATATGGGGTGTCTATGGGGGGATATGGGGCAGTTATGGGGTGATAGGGGGTGATATGGGGGGATAGGGGGTGATATGGGGTGATATGGGGGGATATGGGGCAGTTATGGGGTGATAGGGGGTGATATGGGGCTCTATGGGGGGATATGGGGGCACATGGGATGTCTATGGGGGGATATGGGGCGTCTATGGGGAGATATGGGGTGTCTATGGGGGGATATGGGTGATATATGGGGTTATATGGGGGATATATGGGGTTATATGGGGGATATGGGGTGTCTATGGGGTGTCTATGGGGGGATATGTGGGGATATGGGGGGATAGGGGGGGATATAGGGGGATATGGGGGGATATGGGGGACATGGGGTGTCTATGGGGGGATATGGGGCGTCTATGGGGGGATATGGGGCGTCTATGGGGGGATATGGGGGGATATGGGGTGTCTATGGGGGGATATGGGGCAGTTATGGGGTGATGGGGGTGATATGGGGCTCTATGGGGGGATATGGGGTGTCTATGGGGGGATATATGGGGTTATATGGGGATATATGGGGTTATATGGGGGATATATGGGGTTATATGGGGGATATATGGGGTTATATGGGGGATATATGGGGTTATATGGGGGATATATGGGGTTATATGGGGGATATGGGGTTATATGGGGTTATATGGGGTTATATGGGGGATATATGGGGTTATAGGGGGTTACATGGGGTTATATGGGGGGATATATGGGGGATATGGGGGATATGGGGTGTCTATGGGGGATATATGGGATTATATGGGGGGATATGGGGGATATATGGGGTTATGTGGGGTTATATGGGGTTATATGGGGGGGATAGGGGGGATATGGGGGAATATGGGGTGTCTATGGGGGGATATGGGGGGATATGTGGTGTCTATGGGGGGATATGGGGTGTCTATGGGGGGATATGGGGTGTCTATGGGGGGATATGGGGGGATATGGGGGATATATGGGGTTATAGGGGGTTACATGGGGTTATATGGGGGATATATGGGGGATATGGGGGGATATATGGGGTTATATGGGGTTATATGGGGCTCTATGGGGGGATAGGGGGGGATATGGGGGGGATATGGGGGGGATATGGGGCAGTTATGGGGTGATGGGGGTGATATGGGGCTCTATGGGGGGATATGGGGTGTCTATGGGGGGATATGTGGGGATATCAGGTTATATGGGGTGTTATATGGGGTTATATGGGGGATATATGGGGGGATATGGGGTGTCTATGGGGTGTCTATGGGGGGATATGGGGGGATATATGGGGTTATATGGGGTTATATGGGGGGATATGGGGGGATATGGGGGGATATGGGGGGATATGGGGGGATATGGGGGGATATGGGGTGTCTATGGGGGGATATGGGGGGATATATGGGGGATATGGGGGGATATATGGGGGATATGGGGGGATATATGGGGGATATATGGGGGATATATGGGGGATATATGGGGGATATATGGGGGATATATGGGGGATATATGGGGGATATATGGGGTTATATGGGGGATATATGGGGTGATATGGGGCAGTTATGGGGGGATATGGGGGCATATGGGGGGATATGGGGGATATATGGGGGATATATGGGGATATATGGGGGATATATGGGGATATATGGGGATATATGGGGGATATAGGGGGTTATATAAGGGATATATGGGGCTATATGGGGATATATGGGGTTATATGGGGTGATATGGGGTGATATGGGGGATATATGGGGGGATATGGGGTCTATGAGTCTCTATGGGGTCCTATGGGTCTCTATGGGGCAGTTATGGGGCACCAGGAGGCACTATAGGGCAGTTATGGGGCACTATCAGGTGGTTCGGTGTCAGTATGGGGCACTATGGGGTCTCTATGGGGCACTATGGGGTCTCTATGGGGCACTATGGGGCTCTATAGGGCAGTTATGGGTCGCTATGGGGCAGTTATGGGGCTCTACGGGGCAGTTATGGGGCACTATGTGTCTCTGTTGGGCAGTTATGGGGCTCTCTGTGTCTCTATGTGTCTCTATGGGGCATTACAGGGTAGTTATGGGTCGCTGTGGGGCTCTATGGGATAGTTATGGGTCGCTATGGGGCTCTATGGGGCACTTATGGGTCGCTATGGGGCTCTATGGGGTAGTTATGGGTCGCTATGGGGCTCTATGGGGCACTTATGGGTCGCTATGGGTCTCTATGGGGTAGTTATGGGTCGCTATGGGGCTCTATGGGGCACTTATGGGTCGCTATGGGGCTCTATAGGGTAGTTATGGGTCGCTATGGGGCTCTATGGGGCACTTATGGGTCGCTATGGGGCTCTATAGGGTAGTTATGGGTCGCTATGGGGCTCTATGGGGCACTTATGGGTCGCTATGGGGCTCTATAGGGTAGTTATGGGTCTCTATGGGTCTCTATGAGGCACTTATGGGTCGCTATGGGGCTCTATAGGGTAGTTATGGGTCTCTATGGGTCTCTATGGGGTAGTTATGGGGTGCTATGGGGCTCTATGGGGTAGTTATGGGGCGCTATGGGGCTCTATGGGGTAGTTATGGGTCGCTATGGGTCTCTATAGGGTAGTTATGGGTCTCTATGGGTCTCTATGAGGCACTTATGGGTCGCTATGGGGCTCTATAGGGTAGTTATGGGTCTCTATGGGTCTCTATGGGGTAGTTATGGGGCGCTATGGGGCTCTATGGGGCACTTATGGGTCGCTATGGGGCTCTATGGGGTAGTTATGGGTCGCTATGGGGCTCTATGGGGCACTTATGGGTCGCTATGGGGCTCTATGGGGCACTTATGGGTCGCTATGGGGCTCTATGGGGCACTTATGGGTCGCTATGGGGCTCTATGGGGCACTTATGGGTCGCTATGGGGCTCTATGGGGCACTTATGGGTCGCTATGGGGCTCTATGGGGCACTTATGGGTCTCTATGGGGCTCTATAGGGTAGTTATGGGTCTCTATGGGTCTCTATAGGGCCCTTATGGGTCTCTATGGGGCTCTATAGGGTAGTTATGGGTCGCTATGGGTCTCTATGGGGCACTTATGGGTCGCTATGGGGCTCTATGGGGCACTTATGGGTCGCTATGGGGCAGACTCACGTGTCGTCGATGACGTTCCGGCAGCTGGAGGCAATGAGGAAACCTGAGAGAGACGCCAGCACGGCCTGCACTGCTGATACCACCCTATAGAGATATGGGGTGATATAGGGTGAGATATGGGGTTATGAGGTGAGATATAGGGCTGACACACGGCCTGCACCGCTGACACCACCCTATAGAGAGATATGGGGTGATATGGGGTGATATAGGGTGAGATATGGGGTTATGGGGTGAGATATGGGGTTATGGGGGGAGATATGGGGTGAGATATGGGGTGAGATATGGGGCTGACACCACCCCATAGATATAGGGAGATATGGGGTGATATGGGGTGAGATATGGGGTGAGATATGGGGCTGACACCACCCTATAGATATAGGGAGATATATGGGGTGAGATATGGGGTTATGGGGGGAGATATGGGGTGAGATATGGGGCTGACACACGGCCTGCACTGCTGACACCACCCTATAGGGAGATATATGGGGTTATGGGGTGAGATACATCACCCTATAGAGATATATGGGGTGAGATATGGGGTTAGATATGGGGTTATGGAGTGAGATATGGCGCTGACACATGGCCTGCACCGCCGACACCACCCTATAGAGATATATGGGGTGATATAGGGTAAGATACACCACCCTATAGAGATATATGGGGTGAGATATAGGGTCAGATATAGGGTTATGGGGTGAGATATAGGGCTGACACACGGCCTGCACTGCTGACACCACCCTATAGGGAGATATGGGGTGATATAGGGTGAGATATGGGGTTATGGGGTGAGATATGGGGTTATGGGGTGAGATATGGGGTTATGGGGTGAGATATGGGGTTATGGGGGGAGATATGGGGTTATGGGGGGAGATATGGGGTTATGGGGGAGATATGGGGCTGACACACGGCCTGCACCGCTGACACCACCCTATAGGGAGATATAGGGTGATATAGGGTGAGCCATAGGGCTGACACCACCCTAGAGATATGGGGTGAGATATAGGGTTATGGAGTGAGATATGGGGTGAGATATAGGGCTGACACCACCCTACAGGAGATATATGGGGAAATATGGGGCTGAGACCACCCCATGGGGAGATATGGGGAGATATAGGGGGCTATGGGGGGCTGAGACCACCCTATGAGGAAATATGGGGTGAGATATGGGGCTGAGACCACCCTATGGGGAGATATATGGGATTATGGGATGCTATGGGGCTCTATGGGGTCACTATAGGGCTCCATGGGGCACTATGGGTCCCTATGTGTCCCTATGGGGCACTATGGGGCACTATGGGGTTTCTATGTGTCCCTATAGGGCCGTGTTCCGCCCCACCCCCCTATTCCCACCCCATTAATCCCATTAATCTCCTCCCTCCCCTCCCCCCCCCCCGTGTCCTCTGTCCCCTCCCCCCACACACACAATGTCACCCAGCCCCCATAGCGCCCCATAGAGCCCCATAGACCCCATAGCGCCCCATAGAAACCCTATAGAACCCCAAAGGGCCCATATAAACCCTATAGAACCCCATAGCGCCCCATAGAAACCCTATAAAACCCCGTAGCGCCCCATAGAAACCCTATAGAACCGCATAGAGCCCCATAGAAACCCTATAGAACCCCATAGGGCCCCATAGAAACCCTATAGAACCCCATAGAGCCCCATAGAAACCCTATAGAACCCCATAGAAACCCTATAGAACCCCATAGAGCCCCATAGAAACCCTATAGAACCCCATAGGGCCCCATAGAAACCCTATAGAACCCCATAGGGCCCCATAGAGCCCCATAGAGCCCCCTATATCACCCTATAGACCCCCCATAGAACCCATACCCACCCATAGAGCCCCACAACCCCCCTATATCCCCCTATAACCCCCCATAGAGCCCCATATCCCCCCATATAACCCCATATATCCCCCTATAAACCCCCATATAACCCCATATCCCCCTATATCCCCATAGAGCCCCATATACCCCCTATATAACCCCATATAACCCTATATATCCCCCTATATCCCCCCATATAACCCCATATATCCCCCTATAAACCCCCATATAACCCCATATCCCCCCATAGCCCCCATATCCCCCTATATAACCCCATATAACCCTATAGATCCCCCTATAAACCCCCCATATAACCCCATATCCCCCATAGAGCCCCATATAACCCCTATATCCCCCCATATAACCCTATAGATCCCCCTATAAAACCCCATTTAACCCCATATAACCCCTATATCCCCCCCCTCCATCCGGGTACTTCCCATCCCCCCCCCATTTTAACCCCCCTCCATCCGGGTACCTCCACTTTACCTCCCTCCATCCGGGTACTTTTACCCCCCTCCATCCGGGTATTTTAACCCCCCTCCATCCGGGTATTTCCCCCCCCCCCCCCCAATCCCGTTACCTGGCAGCCAAGATGGCGGCGTCCGGTTCAGGGCAGCGCTGTCCCGGTAACGATCGCAGAGCGGAGCGGATCAGAACGAACAACAACGGGAAGAACACGGAGCCCAACAGCACCAAACCGAACCGGGCCGCCATCCGAACCGGAACCGGGCGGGGACAGCACCGGAACGGGAGGGGACTGTAAAAGGGGAAGGACCAACAGCCGGAAGTGGGGCGGCGCCATGACCGGAAGTAGGTGGGGCCATCGAAAGGGGGCGGGGCGAGAGGCGGAAGTGGGCGTGGTCACGTGCAATGGGCGTGGTTAATACCGGAAGTGGGATGAGATAATAGAA
This sequence comes from Coturnix japonica, assembly GCF_054131305.1. Taxonomy (NCBI): domain Eukaryota; kingdom Metazoa; phylum Chordata; class Aves; order Galliformes; family Phasianidae; genus Coturnix; species Coturnix japonica. The sequence continues at coordinate 1,855 of NW_028189011.1, read as the reverse complement.
AAGGGGCGTGGCTACGGCCGGAAGTGGGGTGGTGTCATTAGAAGGGGCGGGGCTAAAGGAGGAAGTGGTGGGAGTTTGTGAGGGGGCGGGACTTAAAGGCTGGAGTGGGCGGAGTCAGAGGGAAGGGGCGTTGTGATTGGTGGACGTGGGAAGGGGCGGGGACTAAGGAGGTGGGCGGGGTCGATTAGAAGGGGCGGGGCTTGGGGACGAAAGAGGCGTGGCCTAAAGGAGGGGGCGGGGCTAAGGGTGGTAATAGATTCCATAGAACCCCATAGAGACCAATAGTGCCCCATAGAGACCCCATAGTGCCCCATAGAACCCCATACTGACCCCATAGAGACCCCATAGAGCCCCATACTGACCCCATAGAACCCCATAGTGCCCCATAGAGACCCATGGAACCCCATACTGACCCCATAGCGCCCCATAGAACCCCATAGTGACCCCATAGAGACCCATAGTGCCCCATAGAGACCCATAGTGTCCCAGAGTCCCCCATAAAGACCCCATAGAACCCCATACTGACCCCATAGTGACCCCATAGTGCCCCATAGAGCCCCATAGAAACCCCACAGTGCCCTATACTGACCCCAACTTATGGGCCCCATTAGTCCCCCGGAGGCTCCCACCCCACACTTATGGGGTGGGAGGGGTTGTTATGGGGGGGATGTGGGGTTATGGGGCAGGTTATGGGGTGATATGGGGTTATGGGACAGGTTATGGGGTTATAAGGTGGGTTATGAGGTAGGTTATGGGGTTATAGATGTGGTTATGGGGTGATATGGGGTGATATGGGGTTATAGGGCCATTATGGGGCTATGGGGTCGTTATGGGGCCGTTATGGGGCCGTTATGGGGCCGTTATGGGGTTGTAGGGTCAAAAAGGCCCCAATTTAGGCCTAGAACTGGAGATTTGAGTCCAAAGTTTAAGATTTGGGGCCAAAAGTTCCGATTTTGGTCCCATTTTGGGGCCATTCCGCTCAATTTCGGGTAAAAATGGCTTTTATTTCTTACAAACGGCGCCGCTGGACGGATGGGGAGAGCGCATGCGAAGGCGGCAGCCAATGGGAAGAAAGGCTGGGCTTGTTGCTGGGCAGATTAGAAGCGTCGAGCTCTGCTATTGGTGGAGAGCGAAACATCGAAAAAAGTGTTATTAAAAGGTCGGGGGGGGGGCTAAAAATGCGGAATTTGAGCCCAAAATGAGAAGGGGAGGAACCGGAAATGGAGGGGGGCAATAAAAATGGTGGTGGTGGGGCTAAAAAGGGCGAATTTGGGCCCAAAATGGGAGGGGGGGGGGGGGGGGGGGTTCGGTTAGGCCCGTAACGGTCTACGGTCGCCATTTTGAACGCCCCTCACGGTACGTTATATGGGGAGGGGGCACAAGTTTGGGCCTAAATATTGAGGGGGGGGGCACCAAAAAAGTGGGATTTAGGCCCAAAAATTGAAGGAGAGGACCCTAAAAAGGGGATTTTTGACCCAAAAATGGGGGGGAGGCAACAGAAATGGAGGATTTGGGCTCAAAATTGTGTGTGTGGGGGCAACAAAATGGCGGCCATTTTGGGACCCTCATGATGGTGATATGGAAGGGGGGGACACAAGTTTGGGCCTAAATATTGAGGGGGGGGGCACCAAAAAAGGAGGATTTAGACCCATAAATTGAAAGAGAAAACCCTAAAAATGGGGATTTTGGGACTAAAATTTGGGTGGGGGCAACAAAAATGGAGGATTTCGGGTTGAAATTGGGGGGGGGGGAAACAAGATGGCGGCCGTTTTGGGTACCATATAATGGTGATATTAAGGAGGGGGCATAAGTTTGGGCCTAAATATTGAGGGGGAGGCACCAAAAAAGGGGGATT